>NC_089861.1:25955000-25957500 GCF_036373705.1 Amia ocellicauda | reverse complement strand
ATACACTGCACACACACACACTGTCACTATACATTGCACACACAGTCACAGTCACTATACACTGCACACACACACACACACACACTGTCACTATACACTGCACACACACATACACACACACTGTCACTATACACTGCACACACACACACACACTGTCACTATACACTGCACACGCACACACAGTCACTATACACTGCACACACACACACACACACAGTCACTATACACTACACACACACACACACACACACACACACACAGTCACTATACAATGCACACACACACACACACACACTGTCACTATACACTGCATACACACACACATACACACAGTCACTATACACTGCACACAAACTGTCACTATACACTGCACACACACACACACACACTGTCACTATACACTACACACACACACACACACACACAGTCACTATACACTGCACACAAACTGTCACTATACACTGCACACACACACACACACACTGTCACTATACACTGCACACACACACACACACACACTGTCACTATACACTGCATATACACACACATACACACAGTCACTATACACTGCACACAAACTGTCACTATACACTGCACACACACACACACTGTCACTATACATTGCACACACACACACACAGTCACAGTCACTATACACTACACACACACACACACACACACACAGTCACAGTCACTATACACTGCACACACACACACACAGTCACTATACACTACACACACACACACACACACACACAGTCACAGTCACTATACACTGCACACACACACACACAGTCACTATACACTGCACACACACACAGTCACTATACACTGCACACACACACACACACACACACAGTCACTATACACTACACACACACACACACACACACACACTGTCACTATACACTGCACACACACACACACACACACTGTCACTATACACTGCACACACACACACACACTGTCACTATACACTGCACACACACATACACACACACTGTCACAATACACTGCACACACACACACACACTGTCACTATACACTGCACACACACACACAGTCACTATACACTGCACACACACACACACACACACACACACACAGTCACTATACACTGCACACACACACACACACAGTCACTATACACTACACACACACACACACACACACACAGTCACTATACAATGCACACACACACACACTGTCACTATACACTGCACACACACACACACTGTCACTATACACTGCACACACACACACACTGTCACTATACACTGCATACACACACACATACACACAGTCACTATACACTGCACACAAACTGTCACTATACACTGCACACACACACACTGTCACTATACATTGCACACACACAGTCACAGTCACTATACACTGCACACACACACACACAGTCACTATACACTACACACACACACAGTCACTATACAATGCACACACACACACACACACACACACACACACTGTCACTATACACTGCATACACACACACATACACACAGTCACTATACACTGCACACAAACTGTCACTATACACTGCACACACACACACTGTCACTATACATTGCACACACACAGTCACAGTCACTATACACTGCACACACACACAGTCACTATACACTGCACACACACACACACACACATATACACACAGTCACTATACACACACACACAGTCACTATACACTGCACACACACACACAGTCACTATACACTGCACACACACACACAGTCACAGTCACTATACACTGCACACACACACACACAGTCACTATACACTGCACACACACACACACAGTCACTATACACACAGTCACTATACACTGCACACACACACACAGTCACTATACACTGCACACACACACATACACAGTCACTATACACTGCACACACACACACACACACACACAGTCACTATACACTGCACACACACACACACATACACACAGTCACTATACACTGCACACACACACACACACACAGTCACTATACACTGCACACACACACACACATACACACAGTCACTATACACTGCACACACACACACACACACAGTCACTATACACTGCACACACACACACACACACATACACACACAGTCACTATACACTGCACACACACACACACACAGTCACTATACACTGCACACACACACACACAGTCACTATACACTGCACACACACACACACACACACACACAGTCACTATACACTGCACACACACATACACACACACAGTCACTATACACTGCACACACACATACACAGACACACACATACACACACATAGTCACTATACACTGCACACACACATACACAGACACACACACAGTCACAGTCACTATACACTGCACACACACACACACACACATACACACAGTCACTATACACTGCACACATGCACACACACAGTCACTATACACTGCACATACACAGACACACACACAGTCACAGTCACTATACACTGCGCACACACACACA
>NC_089861.1:23447500-23520000 GCF_036373705.1 Amia ocellicauda | reverse complement strand
TCTAACGGTGATTAGATAAAACCCTAAAACCGCCCCTGGGTCTGACGGCCACCCTGCCGAAACCTTCCTAACACAGAGCGCTCTCCTCTCAGCACTCCTTGCCTGAGTGGTCACATTACACCCACACCCTTTTGTCTGGACAATTCTCTAATCCCACCCCAAACAAACGTTGGCTGAATGCTGGTGCCGTGTGGCTCCGGCAGAGGGGGTTGTACTGAAACAGTCCTCTACAAAGGGCTCTGATCTCTGCCCCCCTGTGATCAGAGCGTCTCCCCGTGTGACTCAGTCTCCGCCACAATGCCTGCTTGATAAGGCTATTCCCTGCATTGTGAAAGGCCTTTTCCTGCACCACCCAGCCAGCGGCCTGGCAGCACTGGAGAGAGGGGGAGTTGCAAAGGCTTGCTTCCTCTCCACGTGCCAACCATGTCCATGTCCCAACCATGCAACAGTCGTGGTGGAATCAGAGCACAAGCTCTCCGGACAGGCCTGCAGCTGGGCTGGGCGTACTGGCGCAGTAGACCAAGATGCCCCCCCGCCCACAAAACGGAGGCAACACGGCGAATGTGACGGAGTGAGGGAGAGGGGGAAGGGGAGAAAAGGGAAGTGGCGTTTTTGTCTTCACAGGAAACCGCACTGCCGAAAGCAGGGCCACAGCTGCCGCCCGGTGTTATTAATAACCCCGGGAGCTCATGGAAAATCCTGGCCTTTGACACGCCAGCTCTCCCCTTCCCTCCCCTGTCCCGTCCTCCGTCCTGTCCTGTCCTGTCCGGTGCGTCCCGAGGTTCCCAGCGCTGCCTCTCATCCCAGACCCGTCCCCGTTCCCCGTCCCTTGCCTGCTTCCTGTTTTCATTTCTATATTATTTTTCTTAACGTGTCACGGGACCCTGCATGACGTGGTCGAGGCCCGGCTCCCTTTGCACTTCCTGTTTATTTTTTCGGCATGAAGTAACTTGTTTGTGTTGTTGGCTGAGGACTCCAGCCCTTCGCACATACCAGGCACTGAACTCTATGGTGTTTGCACTTGTTGGCTCATCTGTTCTAGGATGTGAGCTACTGTTTTACAGCAGTGTGTCATGCTTTGGACATGTTTGTTGTGAAAAGTCATACTGGGTAAGGTCGTCTGCTAAATTAATAAGCTAATAAATAAATAATATAAATTACTTAGCCGGGCTAATATTAATTAATTCATAATGACTTTGTCCAAGTTGTTCTCAAATGCAAATAGTAGTATAAGATTGCAAAAGAGAGCTGTAAACATAAATACAGTAAAAAGGAC
The DNA here is from genome assembly GCF_036373705.1 of Amia ocellicauda. Lineage (NCBI taxonomy): Eukaryota > Metazoa > Chordata > Actinopteri > Amiiformes > Amiidae > Amia > Amia ocellicauda. The sequence goes on along the minus strand of NC_089861.1, from coordinate 23,518,724 downwards.
GTGGACGGATATTCGCTGTGCTAGATCGTCCTTGAAAATCTGTAATTTTGTTGTGTTGTCTTTCGAACTATCGACCTAGATCAGGCAGATCAGCTGACAGCGATTCGGTGTCAATCACTTCCTTGTCAGTCATTTAGTCACCTTGACTCATAGGGGTGGGGGAAGTGCGTGTTTAGAGGTGTGTGTGTGTGTGTGTGCAGAGAGAGACGAGGTGTGATGTTGTGAAATTGCTCATCAAACTGAGACAAGACGATGGGTCGAATGGCCTCCTCTCGTTTGTTAACTTTCTAAGACGTGAGGGCCCTGCTAAGTGACTAAGGACTGTCCATTCGCCCTTTATCCCACCAGCACTGAGGGGGTCCCTGAGGGGAGAACTTACTGGCCCCTGTTCAGAAAACTGTTTTAAAAGAAGGTGGTGTGATTCCTCATGAATTGTGAACCCCACAGGATTAAGACTTGAATAGGTCATGCACTTCATCTGAGCTCTGCTAGGTTCAGAGTCAGGATAAGGGTGAGTGTTCATGAGCTAAACATCCGGACTCAGATGAGGTGCATGAGGTACTGATATAGTAATCCTGTCATATTCATGTATTCATTCACTGGGAATCACGGCACGTTATTTGAAAGTGTTGCACAGCAGGTCACGACATAGATATCATTGCGTGGCATTAACGGGGTGGTTGCATCCTCTGCTTGACTTCTGTTGTGGCTCAGACCCTACGGTCAGCTGTGACTGTTCCAGCAAAAACAGCTGCTCGACATGGAAGTCTTTCTCTAGAGTGCTTTAAATTAGACTTGCTCTATAATTGGTCTAGTAATTATTATTATGAAAAGCAGCAGCATCAGTAACCGTGTATTTCTGTGCTTCACGGTTGGTTATACATTATATATAAATAAAAACGTCACAAAACGTGTAGACACTCTTAAAACTTAAATAAATAATAATCATCATCATCATCATCATTATTCTCTAATGATATGCTAAACCGTCCTTTGGTGCTGAAACCTGAAGCTGCTTTGACGCCTGCCGGTGACGTCATGCCGCCGCTGTGACGGGCAGGTGACAGTAGCTGAGCCAGGCAGCCTGAACTGAAATTAGAACAAGATCATTTGCATTTTTTTTAAGATCTAAAGGAAAAATATTAAAAGTGGCCGCTGATCATTTTTGCTCTCTGACCAGCGTGGATTCTGTAAACCCAGTTCCACTCGTTAAATGAATTCCCTTATTAATATAGTTTGCAAATCTATAGGGAAAACCCGTAGTCCAGTTTCCAGTTAAATGTATTCATTTTATAGCATTTCTCTATTAGAGATTATTGTCAGTCATTTGGTGGGCCTATAAATACGATAAAGGAACACAAGTAACTAAAACGATTGCCTGTAGTTGATATACTATACTGGAACTATTGATCCGTTTACAGTTGCAGCTAAAGTTAAGGCAATTGCCTCTGTAATCTTTTTATTATTAAGCAACATTACACATCCGTGTTTTCTCTGTGAAATACTGGTACATTTCCTCAAAAACTCTCCCCTGTCAGCGTTTGGGAAAGTAGCACTGTTGTTACCTGACAGGCGAAGCGCTTTGAGATGCAGCTATTGCCAAACCAGGCGCGGATGCGGATGCTTTGTGAATACAGACGTGCGACGTATTTCCACACATTAAAGGTTACTTTCGCTTTCACGTAGAAACTACACCCTGGAAATAACCCCTTTTTACTATGTGTCGCCGGCTGAGCGAGCGAATCAGAGTCTCCATCGGGCTCCTCTATCGCCCCGGGGCTTGTGCTGACCGAGACCCCCTCCGGAGATGATGCCGGTATTCTCGGTTTATCAAGACCGGCTCCAAAGTCTGCGCGACTGCGCGACTGCGCCGAGATAGTGTCGCCCGAACTTTGCATGCTGTGTCTCAACACCAGTACTTTGCATGCTTGCCTGCATGCGCCCCCCCCACCCAGCACCCTCTCTCTCTCTCTCTCTCTCTCTCTCTCCCTCTCTCTCTCTCTCTCTCTCTCGAAGCAGGAGGTGAGCTCAAGTTTTGGATCGGCTCTCCAAACTCTGCAAGAACACGCCGGGGCGGCTGTAAGGACAACAACAACAACAACAACACAAATAACACAAGGTTGCTTCATCGGCTGTGCAACATGTAACCACGGGCAGCTCTGAGTCAGGGGGTGGATTTATTCCGCGCTATTATTATTACTGTTACAGCTCGGGCAGGGGAGGGGGCGAGAGGACTTAACCCTTTCGCCGACAGCGCGCACTCGGCCCCGGAGACCCGCTCGGCTCAGTCTCCAGCAGGACAGCTCGGGGTGTCGGCGTCGGCCAGGAGAGCAGCGCCGTGCAGGCAATGACAGCGAGCGGGGCCGCCCGGGTGTGAGCGCCGAGGGCTCGGTTCCTCTTATTCAGTCTCCCCTCCCTTGGCAAGACAGTCCGCTGCGGCAGCTAGTGGACGGTCGGAACGAGGGGGAGACTTGAAGGGGATCATCTCCCACAACTTTTTTTTTTTGTTTTGTTGTTGTTGTTGCATTATTACTAAATCTTAATCGTACTAATTTATTTTTTAATGACTTTTTAAGTGAGTATTGTGAGTATTCATTCATTTTGGACATGAGTTCGGTGTGGAAGAGGCTGCAGCGGGTCGGGAAGAAGGCGTCCAAGTTCCAGTTCGTGGCGTCCTACCAGGAGCTCATCCTGGAGTGCAGCAAGAAGTGGTGAGTGGTGTAGGTCCACACACACACACACACACACACACACACACACACACACACACACACACACACACACACACACACACGCACACATATGCATGCATGACACTTTCATTCCGGCGTGTTTATTGTCAGACTTCAGAAATAAGCAAGCGTGGGGCTGTTCTGCACTTCCGAGGCCGGGTGTCAGTTGGAGGCTGCGGCGGTGAAGGTGACAGATAGCGGCCGGGGGGCGGGGTGGGTGTTGCGGGATCCTGGGCGTGCTCACTCGTTTGCGGGCGAGGGGGTTGCCTGTTGCCGGTGTGCTACAGGTGACCGATGGGGCGGCGAGTGACACTGTCCCCGCCGACTCGAAAGTGCGTGTTTTCGGCGCGGCGCGGCGGGGCGAGCGCACTTCCGCGTTTAGTGCGGCTGTGGTGTGGCAGTGATGACAGTCACACGGCACTTATTTCAAGGCAGCATGTTAGGTCTTATTACTGGTATGTATTTTGGGGAGATCGAGCTCAGGGCAGTGGTACACTGTTCTCTATGAAACTATATTGCAAGTCAGTATTCATGTTGATTATATTATTGATCACCGGTTCCTTTGGCACTGATTATTATTTTTATTGTTATTATTGATGTACGTGTTCTGGGGCAAGTTGCTTTCACATTATTCTCAGTAAAGTAGTTCCAGGTTTGAGTCTGTGTGTGTCTGTGCTGTTGTGTCAGTGTGTGTGTGTGTGTGTTTGTACTGTTGTGTCTACTGTTGTGTCAGTGTGTGTGTGTGTTTGTACTGTTGTGTCTACTGTTGTGTCAGTGTGTGTCTGTACTGTTGTGTCGGTGTGTGTGTGTGTGTGTCTGTACTGTTGTGTCGGTGTGTGTGTGTGTGTGTGTGTGTGTGTCTGTACGTACTGTTGTGTCAGTGTGTGTGTGTGTGTCTGTACTGTTGTGTCGGTGTGTGTCAGGGATATTGCATTGCGGTGCCATTGCTTGTCATTCCTCAAAAGGTCACATTGACAGTATTGGGAGCAGCAGCTGCCACTGTAGCACCGTCCATTCTGCCTCTGTTTCCCGTCTGACTGCCTGCCTGCCTGCCTGTCTGTCTGTCCAATTTCTCCACACTGGTCAAGTCCATAGTTCAGCATTGCCCAGTCCTAACAGCACCTCAGGGGACCAGAGTCCCCAAGTCTGCCTGCCTACAATGGGAAGGGGGGTCTGCCATTCATGGTTTGAAATTATTTGAAAGCTGATCTTTGCAGAGATGGCCATTGCCATAAGTAAGAAGGAGAGACAAGGACGCTGGCAAAAAAACACATTGATAAAGAGATTGTTGTGTATTAATATCTTTTTACATCAATCCCTTATAAAGGTCTGCCTGAATGAATGGGCAGATTGTGGTTGAAAATGGCCCCACCCCCAACCCTTATACACCTGTGTTTACCAGTACACATTTGGCTTGGACACAAGTACACTATAGGGGCCCAGACTGGAGCCAGTGCTGTGCGGACTATAGTATAGTATAGGGGCCCACACTGGAGCCAGCGCTGTGGGGACTATAGTATAGTATAGGGGCCCACACTGGAGCCAGCGCTGTGGGGACTATAGTATAGTATAGGGGCCCAGACTGGAGCCAGCGCTCTGAGGACTATAGTATAGTATAGGGGCCCAGACTGTAGTCAGCGCTGTGGGGACTATAGTATAGTATAGGGCCCAGACTGGAGCCAGCGCTGTGGGGACTATAGTATAGTATAGGGGCCAGACTGGAGCCAGCGCTGTGGGGACTATAGTATAGTATAGGGGCCAGACTGGAGCCAGTGCTGTGGTAACTATAGTATAGTATAGGGGCCAGACTGGAGCCAGTGCTGTGGGGACTATAGTATAGTATAGAGGCCCAGACTGGAGCCAGCGCTGTGGGGACTATAGTATAGTATAGGGGCCAGACTGGAGCCAGCGCTGTGGGGACAATAGTATAGTATAGGGGCCAGACTGGAGCCAGCGCTGTGGGGACTATAGTATAGTATAGGGGCCAGACTGGAGCCAGCGCTGTGGGGACTATAGTATAGTATAGGGGCCCAGACTGGAGCCAGCGCTCTGAGGACTATAGTATAGTATAGGGGCCCAGACTGTAGTCAGCGCTGTGGGGACTATAGTATAGTATAGGGCCCAGACTGGAGCCAGCGCTGCGGGGACTATAGTATAGTATAGGGGCCAGACTGGAGCCAGTGCTGTGGGGACTATAGTATAGTATAGAGGCCCAGACTGGAGCCAGCGCTGTGGGGACTATAGTATAGTATAGGGGCCAGACTGGAGCCAGCGCTGTGGGGACTATAGTATAGTATAGGGGCCAGACTGGAGCCAGGGGACTATAGGACCAGCCTGTCCCCTTCTGTCTAGTATATTAAAAGGTAAATGCTGTAAATGAAGGAGTGATGCTCTCTTTCCACTGGTAAGTGATGCACGTTGCTCAGCATTGGTGTCTTGAAGTTCCTGCTTTTGAAATTCCTGGAAACATGATTGAACATAGCTGACACCTGCCCTTCCCAAACACTGAGCCGTGTGTGTGTGTGACTGTGTGTCTACCCATGTGTATCTGTGTCGGTGCCTCACTCAGTTCCTAATTTAAGCGTCTGCTATTCTGTGTATCACTCCCTTCCTTCCTTCCTTTTTGTTTCTTTGATTTCGCCCTCAGACTTCAATGTTTCTTTACCTCTCTGCTGTCTGCCATGGTGCGTACTGTACACATATAAACTGACTGTGCAGTGCCTTCAGGACAGTGTGTGGTGTACTGAATCCAAAAGCGTAGTAAACCACTCACCTCACAGCACTGTGACCCCAGCTTGTGTAGGAGCATTTCAAGGTCTCTCCCCATAAACCCTGGAATTATACCACTGGGCCATCCTGCTATTGTGGTCCAAAACGCTTAAAAGATGAACTAGAAAACCTCCCGCAGAAATGAACGCCACAGCCTGACTGGCACACGCTCTTCCGCCAGGTGCGGGCATTTTCTGATTGGCCGCTTGGGGTTAGGGTGGGCATCGTCCTCTGGCGGGGAGAGGGAGGGGCATGGTTCAGGGAAGCCACTGGGAGAAATTACACCTCGGGGGTACGAATGGAAAGCCGTCCCTGGAGCTGAGCGTCGGCTATGTGCTGGGACCTCCGTTGCGTGCCCCATTTCTATTCTCACGCTGCCCTTGTCTCCTCCTGTGTCCGACTTCCTGCTAGAGTCCACTCCTGCCTGCTTGGCTGTCTTTCCGCAGTGCGAAGCAATGTGAACCTACAGGTGCTGAGCGCCAGGTGTGCAGGCAAAAATAGGCTCAGAACCCGAGCGTCACTCGGAAGAAACTTTGGGGTCTAAAAAGGATGTTAATCTGACAGCCCAGGTGTTGACTGTTCTGTGCTTTGTGCTGTACTGTGTTATATCGTGCTGTATTGTGTTTTGCCTCACTGTACCATACTTGCTGTCATCAGTACTGTAGACAGAGACCGTCTGCGATATCGTCTCCTGTCGCACTGTGCTGTGTGCTGTAGAGATTATCTGCACAGTGGGCAGAGATGGCCTGTACTAGATAACTCCCCCTGCTTATCCTACAGTGTACTGGACTGTAGATAGCTGTCATTGTCCACACTGTCCATTGTGCTGTAGATGGGGATTGTTGTGTAGTGTACGCTCCCATTGTCTGTAGTGTGTGCTCCAGATAGCAATTGCCTTACCCACACTGTAGGTAGAGATTGCCTGTGTTTTTCCTCGGGGGTACCGAGTTGTTGAGCTGGGGGAGATCAAGGAGGGAGAGCCATGTTGAAGAATGCGGGGACGATTTCACCCACTATGGGAACGGAACGCGTATTTCCTTTTTTCAACACAGAACTGGTTTTAGAAGAGTGCCCGTACTGTTCCGATATTTGCATCATGTGGGTAGCGGGCATTGTTTACTATTATCAAAGAAAGGAGACTGAAAAATACACCTTCCTCCCCCCCGATGAAAATAGAGAAGGCTCAGCATAATCTGTTTATTTACATTTCAAAACACACATTGTTTTCAACGGGCTCGCATTGCGCAGATATTTAGAAAAACAGCAACAAATGTGCTACGGGCGAGTGTTTGAGGATCACAGTTCTACTTCACTGTAGGTAGATACCATTGCCCATACTGTAATGGACTTTACTGTAAGGAGAGTTGTGTTTTACTGTAGACATTACCTGCACTGTACTAACATACAGAGACGTCTGTTGTCTGTACTGCACTGCAATGCACTGGAAGTTTCCCCTGCCACCCACGAACATGCAAAGCACACCCGTCTGTTTCTCGTCAAAGTCGGGGGGTAACTGAGCCGGTGGGGTTTGTTTGCAGTGCTGTACACACAGGCTGACAGAAATTAAGGACAGAGATTCACTCACAGACACACACACACGCACAAGACACACAGAGACAGTGAGGATAAAGACTAACAATCTTTGTCCTCACTGTCTCTGTGTGTCTTGTGCGTGTGTGTGTGAGTGTGTGAGTGTGTGTGTGTGTTTGTGCGTCTGGGACTAGTTGGTATGTGAAGTGCGGCCTAATAAACAAGTAATTTCTTTGATGGGTGCTGTGGTGTGAGCCCGGTGTGGCCGGGGGGTGTCTGGCAACGCGGCTGTTGTGGTTTACTGACTCAATGCTGGCTGCTGTGATCTAATAGCCACTGTGCTCTGCTATTCCTGGCCCTCCTCCCTCCCAGGCCGCCTGTCTTGTGTGTCATCGTTGAGCTATAACTGGCCTGCAATTTGAGAGAAAAGGAGGCCGGGCCAGGATCTGTGGGGAGTCTGTCTGTCCCCCCAGCCCAGGCAGTGTTACAGAACCACCCTGAGTCCCTCATGGAGCCCCCGGGGGCCTGAGCCCTGGTGTTGCTCTGCCACAGAGCAGAGCAACACGGTTCTCAGGCAGGTGGGCCTGCAGCGCCAGCCAATCAGAGCTGAGGAGCTGCTGCGGAAAAACTGAAAGAAATCTGTGTATGTGACAGTCTGTTCTAATGATGTCATACAAATTATATGAACTGCACTCGTCCGTTGCAGGTAAATAAAACCACAGACAGAAATGAGGATCTAAAGCACCTGTGTCTGAGAGAAGTGAAAACCGAGAAGCCCCCAAGTCACAGTAACGAGCGTGCGGAGTGGTACGATCCGGGGCTCAAGGGTCAAGACCATTATAGATCTAGTTATAAAGAAGGCAGTGAGTCCTGGGATGATAGAAAGCAGAAAGATCAGATACTGGGACTGGGGGCAGTGTTGTTGTTCAGAGAGGGAAGGACTGAGGGACAGGTACAGTGTGGCGACAGTTGTGTTTGATATTGAAGATAACTTCTGTGCGTAACTGCTGTGCGTCCTCTGGCTGCAATCTTCACCCCCCCCACCCTTCCCTTGGGAAAGTCAGACAGGGAGTGACGCACCTCTCTGGCACCGGGCTTTGTGATGTCTGGGTAGGCTCAGGTTTCACTGTCTATTAGACACGTACAGGGCGGCTCCCTGGGAAACTCACTCACCCTCACCTGAGACAGGGACGCTGCTGGTAGCTCCCACACAAACACACTGACACCGGCTTCAACACAGCAAAGCGTCATACCAACAATCCAGTGTTCATGCACACATAGATGAATATTCATATTCAATACAGTGGCTATAGGAAGTACTCCCCGCTCCAATCCCATTTAAATCCATCAACATTTCAAGGTTTAACAACAAAATGTGAAAAAGTCCGGCGCTGGCTCCAGTCTGGTTCCTATACTATAATACAGTCCCCACAGCGCTGGCTCCATTCTGGCCCCTATACTATACTTAGTCCCCACAGCGCTGGCTCCAGTCTGGCCCCTGTACTATACTATAGTCCCCACAGCGCTGGCTCCATTCTGGCCCCTATACTATACTATAGTCCCCACAGCGCTGGCTCCAGTCTGGCCCCTATACTATAATACAGTCCCCACAGCGCTGGCTCCAGTCTGGCCCCTATACTATACTATAGTCCCCACAGCGCTGGCTCCAGTCTGGCCCCTATACTATACTATATTCCCCACAGCGCTGGCTCCAGTCTGGCTCCTGTACTATACTATAGTCCCCACAGCACTGGCTCCAGTCTGGGCCCCTATACTATACTATAGTCCCCACAGCGCTGGCTCCAGTCTGGCCCCTATACTATACTATAGTCCCCACAGCGCTGGCTCCAGTCTGGGCCCCTATACTATACTATAGTCCCCACAGCGCTGGCTCCAGTCTGGTTCCTATACTATAATACAGTCCCCACAGCGCTGGCTCCAGTCTGGCCCCTGTACTATACTATAGTCCCCACAGCGCTGGCTCCAGTCTGGCCCCTATACTATACTATAGTCCCCACAGCGCTGGCTCCAGTCTGGCCCCTATACTATACTATAGTCCCCACAGCGCTGGCTCCAGTCTGGCCCCTATACTATACTTAGTCCCCACAGCGCTGGCTCCAGTCTGGCCCCTATACTATACTTAGTCCCCACAGCGCTGGCTCCAGTCTGGCCCCTGTACTATACTATAGTCCCCAGAGCGCTGGCTCCAGTCTGGCCCCTATACTATACTATAGTCCCCACAGCGCTGGCTCCATTCTGGCCCCTATACTATACTATAGTCCCCACAGCGCTGGCTCCATTCTGGCCCCTATACTATACTATAGTCCCCACAGCGCTGGCTCCAGTCTGGCCCCTATACTATAATACAGTCCCCACAGCGCTGGCTCCAGTCTGGCCCCTATACTATACTATAGTCCCCACAGCGCTGGCTCCAGTCTGGCCCCTGTACTATACTATATTCCCCACAGCGCTGGCTCCAGTCTGGCTCCTATACTATACTATAGTCCCCACAGCGCTGGCTCCAGTCTGGGCCCCTATACTATACTATAGTCCCCACAGCGCTGGCTCCAGTCTGGCCCCTATACTATACTATAGTCCCCACAGCGCTGGCTCCAGTCTGGGCCCCTATACTATACTATAGTCCCCACAGCGCTGGCTCCAGTCTGGCCCCTATACTATACTATAGTCCCCACAGCGCTGGCTCCAGTCTGGCCCCTGTACTATACTATAGTCCCCACAGCGCTGGCTCCAGTCTGGCCCCTGTACTATACTATAGTCCCCAGAGCGCTGGCTCCATTCTGGCCCCTATACTATACTATAGTCCCCACAGCGCTGGCTCCAGTCTGGCCCCTATACTATACTATAGTCCCCACAGCGCTGGCTCCAGTCTGGCCCCTGTACTATACTATAGTCCCCACAGCACTGGCTCCTGTCTGGCCCCTATACTATACTATAGTCCCCACTGCGCTGGCTCCAGTCTGGCCCCTATACTATACTATAGTCCCCACAGCGCTGGCTCCAGTCTGGGCCCCTATACTATACTATAGTCCCCACAGCGCTGGCTCCAGTCTGGCCCCTATACTATACTATAGTCCCCACAGCGCTGGCTCCAGTCTGGCCCCTATACTATACTATAGTCCCCACAGCGCTGGCTCCAGTCTGGCCCCTATACTATACTTAGTCCCCACAGCGCTGGCTCCAGTCTGGCCCCTATACTATACTTAGTCCCCACAGCGCTGGCTCCAGTCTGGCCCCTGTACTATACTATAGTCCCCAGAGCGCTGGCTCCAGTCTGGCCCCTATACTATACTATAGTCCCCACAGCGCTGGCTCCATTCTGGCCCCTATACTATACTATAGTCCCCACAGCGCTGGCTCCAGTCTGGCCCCTATACTATAATACAGTCCCCACAGCGCTGGCTCCAGTCTGGCCCCTATACTATACTATAGTCCCCACAGCGCTGGCTCCAGTCTGGCCCCTGTACTATACTATATTCCCCACAGCGCTGGCTCCAGTCTGGCTCCTATACTATACTGTAGTCCCCACAGCGCTGGCTCCAGTCTGGGCCCCTATACTATACTATAGTCCCCACAGCGCTGGCTCCAGTCTGGCCCCTATACTATACTATAGTCCCCACAGCGCTGGCTCCAGTCTGGTTCCTATACTATAATACAGTCCCCACAGCGCTGGCTCCAGTCTGGCCCCTATACTATACTTAGTCCCCACAGCGCTGGCTCCAGTCTGGCCCCTGTACTATACTATAGTCCCCAGAGCGCTGGCTCCAGTCTGGCCCCTATACTATAGTATAGTCCCCACAGCGCTGGCTCCATTCTGGCCCCTATACTATACTATAGTCCCCACAGCGCTGGCTCCAGTCTGGCCCCTGTACTATACTATAGTCCCCACAGCGCTGGCTCCTGTCTGGCCCCTATACTATACTATAGTCCCCACTGCGCTGGCTCCAGTCTGGCCCCTATACTATACTATAGTCCCCACAGCGCTGGCTCCAGTCTGGGCCCCTATACTATACTATAGTCCCCACAGCGCTGGCTCCAGTCTGGTTCCTATACTATACTAAAGTCCCCACAGCACTAGCACACACTGTATTTCAAATTTCCTGTAAGTTAATTCGCTTCACTTGGGATTGAAGCGACTCATTGTGTTCTCTGGCTGTTATGGTGTCATGTTTCTTGAAATGTGTGTGTTTTGTGACAACTGGAGACCAAGGCTCTTGAGAAGTTAATAATAATAATAATAATAATACAAATAATATCAATAATAATGGTGGTTAGTGCTGCTATCTCACAGCTCTTGGGCCCCAGGTTCAATTGGGTGTGTCTGCCTGTGAGGAATGGGTCTGTTCTCCCCGGGCTGGGCGGCCTGGGTTTCCAGTTTCCTCGTACAGCCCAGATACATGTTGCTGAGGCCTATTGGCTGCTCCAACCCTGTGCTGGATAAAGCAGTTCTCTCACTCAGATGGGGGGATGTGTCTGAAGGGCCACCCACTCTCACTGGTGACAGCTTCCAGCCCACAATACTGGGCCCCCGGGTAGAGTGCTGTACATGCAGTGTCGTCACCTTGAATCCTAGTGTGTACCAGCCAATGCAGTGAGTGCTGTTGATACACGCTCAATTAACAGTGCCTGGAAACAGTTTAACGTATTTTTTAAATTGTCATGTTGGATTTACACACATTTGTTTATGGTGCAGCGTTGAAAGGGGTTCGTGGCCCTTAGACGAGGCCCCTTTCTGCCTCAATATGCATCGGGCACCTTCCTGACACCACAAGCATAAAAAAAAAACAAAAAAAACATTGTTACACTGATGCCCTCAGCCCCTGGCCACATCATAATACAATACACCTATCAGATGTGTAGCTGTGACGGGTACAGAGATGCCCATGGTGCGGTGCTGGTCCAAGTTGTAGCCTCTAACCCCTCCGTTCCTCTTGTCTCCTGTGTGGCAGGCAGCCGGACAAGTTGAGGGTGGTGTGGACCAGGAGGAACCGACGCATTTGCTCCAAGGTAAAGGCTTTTCAGGTGTTTTAATACCATGCCCAGGTTAGTGGGGGGATGTTTCTGAGGGACCCTATTGTAAACTAGAGGCCTGGCTAGGGAACCCCAGAGATGACACCCTTCCTTCAGTCTCGCTCAAACTGCTGTGACCAATTGGGGCGATTCTCAGGGAGAGGGGTGTTTTGTGTGGGGACGTTGTCTGAGGCCGCGGTGCCTCACTGCTGCCCAGCCCTGACCCTGCTCCGCCTTTCTCCCGCAGCTCCATGGCTGGCAGCCTGGGATCAAGAACCCATACCGGGGCATGGTGGTGTGGCCGGTGCCGGAGAACGTGGACATCACTGTCACCCTCTATAAGGTACTGCCGCTGCACTTTCTTTGGGCCCCTCTCACACTGCTGTATTCTCCTCTAAGTGTGGCCCTGTACTGACCATTCTGTCTCCCTGCAGGACCCCCATGCCGAGGAGTTTGAAGACAAGGACTGGACCTTCGTCATTGAGAATGTGAGTGACAGTTCTGTCTGGGCTTGACAGCAAAAGCAGTCTGGGCCCCTGTACTATACTATAGTCCCCACAGCGCTGGCTCCAGTCTGGCCCCTATACTATACTATAGTCCCCACAGCGCTGGCTCCAGTCTGGCCCCTATACTATACTATAGTCCCCACAGTGCTGGCTCCAGTCTGGCCCCTATACTATACTATAGTCCCCACAGCGCTGGCTCCAGACTGGACCCTATACTATACTATAGTCCCCACAGCGCTGGCTCTAGTCTGGGCCCCTATACTATACTGTAGTGCACAATTGTCAGCACTCCGCTGGGCCTGAGTCTGGCACACAACAGTGAACATCCCAACCCGCTTTAGAGCCGTTAGTGAGAGTGAGTGGAAGCGGGCTGTACCCCCTGGTTGTAAGACACGCCACCACCTGCTTGGCATGAACTAACCAGCAGGTTCCCTCCTGTGCAGGAATCAAAGGGCCATCGCAAGGTGCTGGCCTCGGTGGACGTCAACATGAAGAAGTTCGCCAGCGCTATGCCCAACCAGGTGGACCTGACGCTGAAGCTGAAGCCACTGTCTGTGAAGGTGGTGGAGGCCACGCTAAAGCTCTCACTCTCCTGTGTCTTCCTCCATGAGGGCAAGGCTACGTGAGTCACCCGGACGCCCCCAGGCCGCCGCACACCCTGTCACCAGTGCGCCTTGTTCGCATGTCATATCAAGAGACTTGTATGGCTGCCTTAGATACTCACAGGCTGAGATTGACACCATAACACGATGGAGATATAAGGTCAAAGACTGAGCAACATTACAAAATTGACATACAGAACTAGATTGGAGAGAAAAAAGCATTCGCCAATCACAACATCAAAACACCTAGAGCAAACAGCTTCAGTAAAATTGAGAAAACAGTCTAACAAGCTACACTTGTTTGTATTCAGGCAAAATACTGTAATGCTCGATATGTACACATCCAGAGTGGGAAGCTATGACAACGTGCCGACAATGTTATTGTGGGACAGAGAGCATTCTCGAGTCTGTGGGGGTCAGACTTCTGTCATGCTTTTCTTGCGGCGTCTTTGTCAGAATTCAACCAAACTACAACCTCCACATGTTGCCTGGATGCAAGGGTGTCAGCTGCACTGAGCATCTGTGTCCGTTTCTGCTCTCAGGGACGAGGACATGCAGAGCCTCGCCAGCTTGATGAGTGTGAAGCCGACTGACATCGGCAACCTGGACGACTTCGCCGAGAGCGATGAGGAGGAGGACAGGAGGGCCAGCGCCGGAGCCACCCTCTCTACTGGTGCTACAGGTAAAGCTCACTGCTGTTAGACTACTGCACTCTCACTGGGCCCCTATCACACTCCTGCTCTCTCACTAGGCCCCTATCACCCATATCTTGGGCCTGTATCACAGTACTGCACTCATAACTGATGATGGCTGGTCCAAATCCTTACAGATACTACTAAATACTGAAATAAACATTCAGCAATCCAGGAAACTGGGTTAGATTTGAAATAGTGGTGGTGCTGTTGAATAGTATCTGGCGTATTGTGTTGTGTTTGAGGTTTACAACACTAGAACTCCAGTCCCTGCAGACCCCCTGCCATCACCACCGTCTCTGAACTGTCCCTTTACTGTCTTTCACACTGTTTCTCCTCCGTTCCCTCCCCCTCTCCCATCTCCCCCACCACTTACCCCTCTCTCTCTCATACTCTCTCCCTTCATCTTGCCCACTCCCTCCCATCTCCCACCCCTCTCTCTCTCTCTCTCTCTCTCTCTTTCTCTCTCAGCAACCCTCCCTCCACCCCGCAGAACCGAATGGACACCAGTGATTGTAAAGACGGCCCTCCCTCACGGTACCTTCCCCCCCACCACTCCACACCTCCCTGCCCTGCCCCCCCAGTTCGAAACTAGTATTCCAGTCGTTCTGTATCTTCTCAGCCCCTAGACTGAGGCGGAGATCAGTGGACTCCTCTTGTGTCTGTCGTTCATAAGCCAGCCATTTTTGTCTTGGCCATAAACACCTGCTTGTGTGGAGGCTCTTCCTATCCAACAGTAGCCTCAGCTCAGTTGCTATAGTGCTTTGTGCTTCATTGCTCCAGTCACATGACCAGGGACATGGAAGTAAACTGGAAACCTGATGCATAAGTAACTGTCCTGTCTTTGTGTTCAGTTAGCACGGCCTCTGGGGTTCATACTGCTACATGGGCGTCCGTGCAGTTTTGTGCTGCTTGGCCCCAATCCGTCACGTGGGCGTGTGCAGATCTTCTGCTCTGTGGTCTTTGTGTCTTAGTGAGAGAGAGACAGAAAAAGAGAGAGAGAGAGAGAGAGAGAGAGAGAGAGAGTGGATAGTTGACATATTTCCTGCCATGAATTGTTCTTTCATATTTGTCTCTCTTTCACACGCTCTCTCTCTCACTTTCTCCACATCCGTCTCTTTCTGTCTCTCTCGCCATCCTCTTTTTCTCCCTGCCTCTCTCTCCTTCTCTCTCTTTCCCCATCTCCCTCTCCTCCTCCCACCTCCCTCTGCTTCATTCTCTACCTCTCTCTCTGTCCCTTTCACTCTCCCTCCCCCTCCCCATCTTCCTCATACTCCTCCTTTTTCCATCTCACCTCCCATCTCTCTCTCTCTCAGTGCCACACACTGCCTTTGCTAAGAACGACGGGCGATCCCCGGGTGGTCAGAGTGCCCCTTCTGTGGGCGCCGGCCCGTCCTCTCTCCGCCCCTCTCCTGCCAGCACTGGGCCTTCTGCCCTGCCCCCGCCCAGACCCTCCCATTACGACTACACTGTGCCCGCCTTCGCACCTGCCCACCCGCCAGTCCTGCCTGCTGTGTACCAGCCTGCCAGCGGGACAGGTACAGACAGACTGACGGGCAGACTGATTGGCTGACATTCAGACAGACGGATGGAGAGAGACAGAAACAGACCGAGACTGGCACAGACACACTGACTGACAGACACATAGCACTGTATGTCCCATTCTATGTCCTAAGCATGCTATACTGCTGTAGCAATAAATCCCTTTCAGATTCCCTTTTCCTTCTCAATCTTTCCCTTCTCATTCCCCTCTTTTGCACACATTTCAATGGTAAATTTGTGAACTGGCCACTGTCTTGGCCCTGCGAACCCCCTCCACCCCATTGCTGTCATTATGGACTAGAGCCAAGATGGCCACAGGGTTACTGGAGCCCTCCCCACCTCAGGGGACCGAAAACGTCTGACTTTCCCATCAGGAATGTACTGCCCCCCCCATCCCTGTCACAAGATGCTTCTATTTTTGCCTCCGTCAGTGCAGTCAGGGCCTGCTCTCTCTCCGCCCCTGGGAGGGCTGAGAGCTGGAGTCGGGCACTGTGCGCTGGTCCAGGGCACCTCCTGACTCCCTGATCTCCAAGTGCATTGTGGGCATTGTAGAACTCGCCTTGCCAAATGTGTAAGCGCCCGACGCTGATTGAAAATGGATGGGCGGACAGCATACAATACAAGCCATGGCAATGCAGGCCATAGTCAATGAAACAATCAGTCCTGTGGGAGTAGTAAGAGCTCTTATATATCCTGTTTTTCTTCTGACACACAGTGCAGTCTTTTATTCCTCAGCTTTTTACTCTCTTTTACTGTTCTGTTCTGTTTTTATCTGCTCATAATCCTTTCTCTCCCTCCGTTGGTCCTGTCACTGTTCCTCCCTCCCTCTCCCTCTCTCCCTCTCTCTCTCCCTTCCCTCCATCTCTGTCTCTCAGTGCCGCTCTCCGGTGTTCGTAAGAACGAGAGGCGCCCCCCCCAGGCTCCCCCCTCCATGGGCGCCGGTCCCTGCACTCTCGTGCTCCCCTCTACCGGCGCTGCGCCCTCTGCCCTCCTCCCCCCACCCAGACCCGCACCCCGCACCGCCCCTGTGCCAGTCTCTGCCCCCGCCCGCTCTGCAACCCTGCCCACACCCAGGCAGCCAGGTACAGAGAGAGAGAGAGAGAGAGAGAGAGGCAGAGAGAGAGTGATGGAGAGGGTGAAAGAGGTTGATAGAGACCGTGAGACACTCGGATAGAGAGAAAGGACTGGGATCCTGGGATCTGTGTTTAGATGATTTCATATAATCTATTTCTGGAGCGATGTTTCTGGTTAACCGCACACTCTCTGTCACTCTCGGTCCAGTACTGTAAAAATGCCATTGGGGGCTCGGGTGGACATGGGACTTTCAGCCACGGTCACAGTGTGAGTGTGTGTGTGAACTAGTGCAGTGCTGGTGATAACAGGTTATGGGTTATAAAGCAGAGATCACAGGGTCCACAGGTGCCACGTTGGAAAACCTGGGAGTGAAAAGTTGCCTCTCTACCAAGTTAATCTTTTACTTCTCTTTTTTTTTTTTTTTTTTTTTTTACAACATTCTGTTTCTGTGTCCTCTTCCCCTCTCTTCCTGTTCTCCATCTTCCTGTCTCCCTCTCTCTCTCCCTCCCTCTATCTCTGTCTCTCAGCTCCACTCTCCGGTGCCCGCAAGAACGAGTGGCACCCCCCACAGGCTTCTCCCGCTGTGGGTGCCGGTCCCTCCTCTCTCTACCCCTCTTCTGCCGGCGCTGTGCCCTCTGCCCTTCTCCCCCCGCCCAGACCTGCCCCCTACACCCTCCCTGGGCCGGCCCCTGTGGCAGCCCCTGTCCCTGCCCGCCCTGCAGCCCTGCCCACAGCCAGCCAGCCAGGTACAAAGCCAAGGGGGACAGATATCCCTGTGATACTTTGTAACAGGGATGAAGACATATCAGTTAGGGCTGTCCACTCTGTTAATTTCCGTCCCCCCCGACTTTTAGCATTAGACATCGGACAAGACCATTTTGATGAAGCAGAGAGGAGTATGTTTACAGGGTTGGCTTGTCTGAGACACTGTGAATGAGTTTGGTGCTTCATGTATATGTGCCATGAAAAAAACATTTAACTCTAGCTCATGTAACCTGACTGTGAGGATAAAACCACCATACACCACTCCCCCCCTAAATATGAAGAGCAAAAGTACTATTTAGATGGGCAGCACCAGTGTATCTTGGTAGGAGGAACCATACTGTACTTCCTTTACCACTGCCATGCCATGATGATATCACTTTTCTAACTCTATCCCCCCCTGTCTCTGTGTGTCTCTCTCTCTATTATTTTTCTCTGTCCCTTACCCCCCTGTCTCTCTGTCCCTCCATCTTTTTCACTTAGTATTTCTCTCCGGTGCCCGCAAGAATGAGTGGCACCCCACCCAGGCTCCTCCCGCTGTGGGTGCTGGTCCCTCCTCTCTCTACCCCTCTTCTGCTGGTGCTGTACCCTCTGCCCTCCTCCCCCTGCCCAGACCTGCCCCCTACACCCTCCCTGGGCCGGCCCCTGTGGCAGCCCCTGCCCCTGCCCGCCCTGCAGCCCTGCCCACAGTCAGCCAGCCAGGTACAAACCAGGGGGCACACGGGGGTGACAGATGTCCCTGTGATATTTTGTAGCAGGGATGAAGACATATCACTTAGGGCTGTCCATTCTGGACGTTCATTTCCGTCCCCTCTACCTGCTTGTACAGCTGTAATTAGAGTTGTCACCCATCTCCGATTCGTAATTAAATCACAGAGATCTGACACGCTCGGTGTCCTTAACAATAGTATAAATCACAAGTAAGACATGAGCCAATCACAGAGCAGCATTTCCCAACAGCCCTATACCTCTTGTCTTGTGTAAAAGTGTCATCTTCAAAAGTACTGGATCATGCAGTTATTGAAAATGGCTGATTGGCAGATTTCTGTGCTTTGATTGGATGGTAGGGACAGAGGAAATCATACGTAGAAGCTTTCAGCAGTGGATCAAAATCCTGTACAAGATGTAGACCAAAGCACACTAGAACAGGGAACTTGCAGAGCTAAAACATGAACCAAGTGTCACCAGATATCCTGTTGGGATGTTGTGCAGTGTTTTTATTGTTTTTATAAGTTCATTTGGAAATGGGACTTTTTAGACAAGATCATTTTCACAAAGCAGAGAGGGGGGTGTTTACAGAGTTGGGCTATCTGAGACTTAGCAGTGAATGAGTTCAGTGTTTCATGAAACTGCTCATCTCGCTGCGCTCCCCGCTTATATGAAGTGGAACAGTCCTATTTATTTTCAGTGTGTCCCAAATTCTGTAGAAGAACCAGAGTATCTCAGTAGGGGGAACCATACTGTACTTCCTTTAACACTGCTATGCCATGTTTGATATCACTTCCCTACCTCTCTCTGTCTCTCTTTTATTTTTCTCTGTCCCTTGCCCCCCACCACCTCCCCCTCCCTCCATCTCTGTCTCTCAGCTCCGCTCTCCGGTGCCCGCAAGAACGAGTGGCGGCCCCCCCAGGCTCCTCCCGCTGTGGGCGCCAGTCCCTCCTCTCTCTACCCCTCTTCTGCCGGCTCTGTGCCCTCTGCCCTCCTCCCCCCGCCCAGATCCACCCCCAGCACCCTCCCTAGTCCAACCTCTGTGCCCGCCCCTGCCCCCACATGCCCTGCAGCCCTGCCCACAGCCAGCCAGCCAGGTACAGGTGTGACAAACGACCCTGTGGTACTTTGTAGCATGGACAAACACGTATAGTTAGGGTTGTCCACATTGGACATTTATGTCTGCTGTCCCTACCTGCCTGTACAGTTGTTAAGTTAAGGTTCGTACAATTCTAGGCCTGATGGCGGGGAGGGGAAGTTAATAGGATCATAATACACTATATTACCCAAAGAGCAGTGTGTGTAGGTAGGTGCACACAACTGTGCTGTTCTTGAGTTGCACTTTTGCTGGCCAACAGTTACCACAAGGGGAAGATTACACAGAAGGTCCCTGGACAAACTGCATTGAGAAGCCATAGTAATTCAGTGATGCGAGAGACCCCTTCCACTATAATCTAACATCGAAAGATCCTGAGGAGCAGTGGGCGGTGCGGGAAGTAACTAGACTGTTTGTCATTCTGTTCTTTTTGCAGAGATTCAGAGGGAGCTGAGCACGCTAGCAGAGGAGGACGATGATTCCAGTGCTGCTGCCCAGCGTGAGTGTCCAAGATGCCGTTGGGTTGGCGTTGGTCGTCGGTTGGCTTTTGCTTTTCTTCCAGCGCTGGAGCTCATATTTCTCTGTAGGCCTCTGTACCTCAGTGTTTTGGTCACTGATTACCATTCTGCTACACTCTAGTGAAACAGAGTGACCAAGATAGATTCCAGCTGAGTCACTGTGGATGACATTCAAATTCCAAATGTTTTATTGGCACCACTCACGCACGCAGCACTGCCAAACCTGGGGACATGGAGACCGACTGTTCCTGGCCAATACAAAATACAAAATACAGACAGAAAGACACAAAAGCTATCTATGGTGGGTTAAATTGATAAAGGTGTAATATTTACAAAAACAACAACCACAACAACAGCGATAAAGCAAACAGCAACAGTAATAAATACTTTAATTGAGAGCAGCGCAAGTACAAACTTAAGTGTTTCACGGAAAAGAGAAAGGGATAGGCACATAACAAGAGGCTGAATAAACGAGGGGAGAGAAAATCAAGTCTGTCTGGAATCCAGTCTTTTCCCATTAGATCACAGCTCCTCCTCCCCTCTCCAGAAAATAAATAATGATAACAGAAGTGAAAATAGACAGTAAGACATTAAGACAGTAAGGAGAATATTCCTCCATGAACTGCTGAGGGTCTGATCGTGGGGGAAGCTACACTGACCCCTTATGGCGGGAGGACCGAAAGCATGAAAGATATAATGAAAGACGGGCCTGGAAGCCCATTTTTCCGGGGCCTCTTTCCAGTGTCTGATGTCTTGTAGGAGAGATGGGTGCTGGTAAGAGTGGAAAAGGCTGTAGACTTCTGAATGAGTCTTACTGCAGTTCCCTGTCCATCCCTCCTGCAGTGGCCAAGAACAGGAGTCCGGAGAAAGAGTGGGTCCCAACGCTGAGACCGACCACCCAGCCCCCTACTGCAACGCCCCCCCGCCCCCTCAGCCTGGGCCGGCCAGAGGACCTCCAGCGGACCCCCCGGGCGGCGGGCAGCATCAGCATCGCCAACCAGCACCCACCTCCCTCCACCTCCACAGCCCCCCAGCCCAAACGGACAGGATTGGATGAGGCGGAGCTGGCCACTGCCAAGAGGTGGGAGGCAGGTCCGGGATTGGATGCTGTGAAAGAGGGGGTGGGGCGGGGGGAGGTGGCAGTGGGCACCCTGCACTCAGGGTAAGTGTAGGAGGGCATCCAGCTCTCTGCACCACTCTCTGGCATGGCTTGGCATGACGGAGTGATGACAGTGTTGCTTTTGTGGAAGTAGCAGTTACAGCACTGGGTTCCAGAAGCAGTAGCAGTAAAGTAGTCCTCAGCAGTCTAATGTAGTGATCTCTACAGACAGCCACACTAAAGCATTCGGTCCTCACCCTGTTAACAAAATCATTAACTCCGTGTGCCTTGCCTGAGTGATTAATCTTTAACGCCTCAGATACAGAGATCCGAACGCAGTCAGGCGAGTTTGAAGATGCATTTAAGGCCACGTTAAGAAATCAGATTGTGCTCTCGGGGTGGAAGAGTCTCCTGTGACACAAATTAACGGCTGTCAGAGATGATTGAAACCATGTGAATTCCCTTTACCAGCAGTGTGACAAAGGAGACAGGATTCTTGGCACCTGCTAATTTCGCATCCGTCTAGATTGATGTCTTGGTGTGTAAAAAGAAAAGGGTCTGGGAACAAACTCACCAGGCAGGATTTTTTCAGCGTGACTCATAAAATAGTGTGTACAATTAAAATAAATCAATCCATAAAAGTTCTTGTAGCTGGGCCAGTGTTGGCACTCGGTTGGTTAGCTGGATTGTTGCATTCAGTTTTGGGGCTGTAATTGATTGACAGTGAATATATGTAGCATCGCACCGCTGCTCAAGGTGCCCCTTTCACACTGGCACACCAGCCTGGGTTCTGACCCACTTTCTTAGCCCCTCCTCCCAATTTCTACTTGGCGTCAGTGTCTTTTTTTTTAGGCTATACACTCACCTAAAGGATTATTAGGAACACCTGTTCAATTTCTCATTAATGCAATTATCTAACCAACCAATCACATGGCAGTTGCTTCAATGCATTTAGGGGTGTGGTCCTGGTCAAGACAATCTCCTGAATTCCAAACTGAATGTCTGAATGGGAAAGAAAGGTGATTTAAGCAATTTTGAGCGTGGCATGGTTGTTGGTGCCAGACGGGCCGGTCTGAGTATTTCACAATCTGCTCAGTTACTGGGATTTTCACACACAACCATTTCTAGGGTTTACAAAGAATGGTGTGAAAAGGGAAAAACATCCAGTATGCGGCAGTCCTGTGGGCGAAAATGCCTTGTTGATGCTAGAGGTCAGAGGAGAATGGGCCGACTGATTCAAGCTGATAGAAGAGCAACTTTGACTGAAATAACCACTCGTTACAACCGAGGTATGCAGCAAAGCATTTGTGAAGCCACAACACGTACAACCTTGAGGCGGATGGGCTACAACAGCAGAAGACCCCACCAGGTACCACTCATCTCCACTACAAATAGGAAAAAGAGGCTACAATTTGCACAAGCTCACCAAAATTGGACAGTTGAAGACTGGAAAAATGTTGCCAGGTCTGATGAGTCTCGATTTCTGTTGAGACATTCAGATGGTAGAGTCAGAATTTGGCGTAAACAGAATGAGAACATGGATCCATCATGCCTTGTTACCACTGTGCAGGCTGGTGGTGGTGGTGTAATGGTGTGGGGGATGTTTTCTTGGGACACTTTAGGCCCCTTAGTGCCAATTGGGCATCGTTTAAATGCCACGGCCTACCTGAGCATTGTTTCTGACCATGTCCATCCCTTTATGACCACCATGTACCCATCCTCTGATGGCTACTTCCAGCAGGATAATGCACCATGTCACAAAGGTCGAATCATTTCAAATTGGTTTCTTGAACATGACAATGAGTTCACTGTACTAAACTGGCCCCCACAGTCACCAGATCTCAACCCAATAGAGCATCTTTGGGATGTGGTGGAACGGGAGCTTCATGCCCTGGATGTGCATCCCACAAATCTCCATCAACTGCAAGATGCTATCCTATCAATATGGGCCAACATTTCTAAAGAATGCTTTCAGCACCGTGTTGAATCAATGCCATGTAGAATTAAGGCAGTTATGAAGGCGAAAGGGGGTCAAACACAGTATTAGTATGGTGTTCCTAATAATCCTTTAGGTGAGTGTATATCACTATTATGATATATGTTGTATTCTGGGCAGGGTGGACCCTTGGGGAGTGGCTGCTAGTGTGAGAGGGGCTATTGAGTTTGTGTTCGACTGTGGTGACGTGTCACTTGTCTTAAGTGTCTTCCTTTCAAAGAAGTGTGTTGTGTGCACAGTCAGTCTGTTGATGACATCGTATTTTCATAGGAGGGTACCTTACATAGCTGGTTTGCTCGGTGCATTCAATAGCTGCTAACTGGGGTCTGCCCCTGGGTTCTTATCTTCACTGTGTCTTGTCATACCCGGCCCGGGTCCTCTTGGTCAGGTGCAGTTGGTGGAGCGCCTGCTCGGTCCAACTGCAAGCTCAGAGCTGGTTTCCAATCAGAGAGAGAGAGGGGGCCATGTCTGAACCCTTAAGATGCCCAGTGCCGGCCCCACAGGGACGCAGCGTGGGGGCCTTAAATGGTATCACATTGTAACAGAGATGGTGACAGAGCCACGGGCCGCGGCTTATTTTTGTCCCGTTCCTCACCGTGACGCATGTGTAGTGCATTACCTCTGTATGACGCTTCCTCATACACTTGGTGCAGCTGTTGCGGCCCATGCTATTTTTAAGTGCCTGACTCTAGCCTGGTGTGACACTTGCTCAGCTACCACCACCCCGCACTCCGACCCCACCACTCCCCTGCCTTGTTTGCGGATTCAGATTCTCTCTCCAGAATGTGATCCCTGACCTTCCATCTCCTTGTCCATCAGCCCTGAGATTATGGCCGCCGTGCTGCCGCCCCCTGGCCCTGGAGCAGCCGGTGTCCCAGTCAGCTCGTTCACACAGCAGCCCAGATCAGAAGGAGTCCAGATGGAGGAGAAGCCAGTGGAGGCTCTCCCTGTGGCTCCATCCCAGGCCAGAGTGGACAGACACACAGATGCCACCCCGGAGAGCCCAGTGGCCACCCTGTCCCCTCCCTCTGCACTGCCCCAGACTGTCCCCCCCGAATCTCCCTGTGCCCCTTCCCAGGAGATCCCAGGCCAGGAGCAAAGCCCCTCCCCGAGAGACAAGCTGTCATTGGCCAAAGCAAGCCCTGCTCTGGTTGAGGAAGCCAATGAAAAGGTAGAAGTGGAGGAGACCACACCAGGACTGGAGGCTGTGAAAGAGGTGGGCTTGGGGGCGGGGCAGGAAGAGGAGCCGGTGGGCCCAGTGGAGGCAGCAGTGGGCGCCCTAGACAGCGGGTAAGTGTGGACGTGTTTACAACGTCTACAGGCTTCACTGAAACCCCTCTCTCACCGCAGACACTGACAGCCCACCTCTAGCATCCTCTCTCACCTACATCTCTCAAACACACTCTCCCTCTCCCCCTCTGGGCCTGTTCCCTCCTCGAGCACACATAGACACTCGCCAGATACAGCAGGGCACGAGCTTAGGGGAGGCCTCCACCCTGGTCATCGGACAAGGTGGGGGGGAAGGGTTTGGGTGGGGCTTGGGTGTTTGCATGTGTGTGTGTGAGACTTCTCACTTGGGGGAATCACTAGTTGCAGAAGCTGTGACCAGTCTGAAATAAGACTGGACCCAAGATTCCAGCTTTGCCAGGTCAGCCTGTTTATGTTCTTCTAGACCACTGTGGCTGCGTCCCCAGTGTCCCTTTCAATTGCAGACCTCGCCACAGAAATGCCACTTAGCTTCCTTCAGTCTTCACTCATCTTTCTTTCACATGCTGCCTCACCACCATTTCCACTTCACCGGCTCACCTGACGTTGTGTTTGTTGTCTTTGCTGTCCTACACTCTTCTTCAGTTGCAGTATTGGTGCTTCTATCACTTCTTGCACCTCTGTTCTTCTCTGTTCCATCGTCCTCTGCTTTAACCCTTCTCCTGTACACTGTCCCCTTACTCTCCCTGTCCCTGTCCCTCAGCCCTGAGATTATGGCCCCCGTGCTGCAGGCCCCTGGCCCAGGAGCAGCCGATGTCCCAGATGGCTTGTCCAAACAGCAGCCCAGATCGGAGGGAGTCCAGAAGGAGGAGAAGCCAGTGGAGGAGAAGCCAGTGGAGGAGAAGCCCATGGAGGAGAAGCCCATGGAGGAGAAGCCCATGGAGGAGAAGCCCATGGAGGAGAAGCCAGTGGAGGAGAAGCCAGTGGAGGAGAAGCCAGTGGAGGAGAAGCCAGTGGAGGCTCCCATTGCAGCTCCAGTCCAGGACAGGGCAGACAGACACACAGATGCCACCCCAGAGAGCCCAGTGGCCTCCCCACCCTCTGCACTGCCCCAGACTGTCCCCACCAAGCCCCCCCGGGCTCCTGCCCAGGAGCAGTCCCCCTTGCAGGAAGACAAGCTGCCGTTAGTGGAATCGGGCCCTGCTCTGGATGAGGGAGCCAATGAAAAGGTAGAAGTGGTCATGACCTTCCCAGGATCTGAGGCCGTGACAGAGGAAGCGGGCTCTGGGGCGGGGCAGAAGAAGGAGGAGCACATGGGCCCTGTGGAGGTAGCGGTGGGGGTCCTGGACAGGGGGTAAGTGTGGGAGGCCACCCAGCTCTCAGCACCACTCTCCAGCATGGCTTGGCCCTGCGCAGCCAGTGACGAATCAATCCGCACCAGTGGCTTATGTCTGTGTTGCTGCGTTGTGTGGGTCGTGCTCTGTCCTTTGCTTTGTTCCCTGTGTGGTCTGCCCAGGTCTCCCTGTGCTCTACTCTAGTGCCCAATGAAGTAGAACGCCCTGTTTCTGTCCTGCTCTTTACAATGGCTTCACCCCACTGCTGCCTGCTGCCCCTGCCACCTGCACTGGACTACATTGTCACCACTGATTCTGGGAGACTGAACGCAGTACACATAACACATCTCACTCCCCTACCAGTCTCCAGTACACTAGACCAGTCTGTGATACACTCTCCCAGTCTGGAGACCCCTCTCTTACACTACACCTGTCCATGACAGCCTCTGTCTGACTTCTTGTTGTGTCTGGATCTCAGTGTCAGTGTGGCCTCTCTCTGGTGAGTCCAGAGTGTGTGTGTGTGTATGTGTGTGTGTGTGTGGTGGGGGGGGATCACTGCATGGCTCTGAGTACAGTGATGGGCAGTGTGCTGCTTGAGGCTGTCAGCAAGGGCTGCAGCACCAGTGAGCCCATCTGCATCTCTCTGGCTCTGATTGTTCCATTGCTGTGGATCAGTATGCTATGAGCCCAGGTTGACGTGGCTTCTCCAGAGGCATGACTGAGACAGCATGAAGGAAGTCAGTCAACCGGTATTGCTGGTTTCGGTAGACTTGCATGAATGTGAGTGACGTGGCTGATAGTGATAATGCCAACCCACCATCCAGGTGTGTTGAGGAAGCAGGCTGGGAGAATTGCATTTGAATGGTTCATTGTGCAGTTCAGTTGTGGTTCAGTTTACCTGGCAGTTTTCCTCTGACCTCTCACCCCTGATCACTGACAGGGTGGAAAGAGCAGACAGACACACAGATGCCACCCCAGAGAGCCCAGAGACAGCCCCGCCCACTCTATATGCACTGCCTCTGATTATCCCCCCCGAGGCCCCCTGCGCTCCTGTCCAGGATCTGAGACCCTCCCAGGAGGACAAGCTGACATTGGCTGAAACAGGACAAGTTCTGGATGGGACAGCCAATGAGAAGGAAAAAGAGGAGTCTTTGTCAGTATCGGAGGCTGTAAAGGAGGAGAGCCCAGGGACCTCCCCACCTACTCCCTCTGTAGTGCCCCTGTTCTGTTCTGTTCCCCCTGAGGCCCCCTGTGCTCCTGCCCAGGAGCAGAGCCCCACTCTGGAAGACAATCTGCCATTAACTGAAGCAGGACCTGTTCTGGATGGGACAGCCCAGGAGCAGAGTCCCTCTCTGGATGAGAGGCTGCCATTGGGCAAGACAAGTTTTGCATTTGATGAGAGAAACCTGGAGTTGAAGGTCATGCCAGGATTGGAGGATGTGATGGAGGAGGTGGGCCCTGGGGCGGGGCAGGAGGAGGAGCCCGTGGGTCCAGTGGAGGCAGCGGTGGGCACCCTGGACAGGGGGTAAGTGTGGGATGGCCTCCGCTCTCAGCACCCATCTCTCCAGCATGGCTTGGGCCTACAGGGCCACTGAGGTTGTGCTCTGTGTTGCCCTGCACTGTCCAGCTCTCCCTGTGCTTTTCCACAGGGTCCAGTATTGAACAGCTGTGTGGTGTTATAACCCAGTTTATCTCTGGCTCTGTCCTGCTTCTGACAGTAGCCCTAGCATGCTTCCTGTCAACTGATGCTTGGCCACTAAGCTGGATGACCTTGCTAGCACTGATTCCTGCTGCTTGAAGACTTTGTTCTGCTACTGCCCCTCTCACACCTGTGCTGCGTTTTGCTGTGATTCATCTAGCTGCTCTATACGATTGCCTATGACTCTGCAATATACCAGCCTCCTGCAGACCATAATCGTCAATGCCAGTGTTTTCCACAGTGCTTGTAGCAAGACGCCAGTCAGGAGATTTGTGTTTGATTCGTCCCTCCTCAGAGTGCCGCTCAGTTGTGTTTTGGTTTGTTGGTTGTGGATGTGGTTGACGTGCACAAGTGGGGCCCACAGGGGCTGTTAGTGGAGAGACCACCCCAGCATCCGGCTGTGTGACATTATCCAATAGGAGCATTGTGTTTGAGTGGTTCCTCTACACTGTGCTGTCAAGTTGTGGTTCAGTGTCAGTATACCTGGCAGTTTTCCTCTGACCTCTCACCCCTGACCCCTGACCCTCCATCTCCCTGTCCCTCAGCCCTGAGATTGTGGCTGCTGCACTGCCGCCCCCTGGCCCAGGAGCAGCTGGTGTCCCAGTGTCCACAGCACAGCCCAGATCAGACGGAGCCCAGATGGAGGAGAAGCCAGTGGAGGCCGCAGCCCAGGACAGGGTGGAAAGAGCAGACAGACGCACAGGCGCCAGCCCAAAGATCCCAGAGGCTGCCCCACCCCCTCCATATGCATTGCCCCTGCTTGTCCCATCCGAGGCCCCTTGCGCTCCTGCACAGAATCAGAGCGCCTCCCAGGAAGACAAGCTATCATTGACTAAAACGGGACCTGATCTGGATGCGTCAGCCAATGAGAAGGAAAAGGAGGAGTCTTTGTCAGTATTGGAGGATGTGATGGAGAAGAGCCCTGTGACTCCCCCATCCCCTCCCCCTCTCTCTGCACAACCGCAGATTTTCCTGACTGAAGGCCCCTGTGCCCCTGCCCACAAACAGAGCCCCTCTCAGGAAAACATGCTGCCATTGGCTGAATCGGGCTCTGCTCTTGATGAGGAAGTCAACAAGAAGGAGCCAAAGGCAGATTTGGTGTCAGTATTGGAAGCTGTGAAGGAGGACAGCCCAGATACCTCCCCACCTACTCCCTCTGCACTGCACCAGACTATTGCCCCTGAGGACCCCTGCAATCCTGCCCAGGAGATGTCGTCCCAGGAGCAGAGCCCCTCCCAGGGAGACAAGCTGCCATTGGATGAAGCAGGACCTGTTCTGGATGGGACAACCAATGAGAAGGAAATAGAGGATTCTTTGTCAGCATTGGAGGCTGTGAAGGAGGAGAGTACTGTGACTCCCCCACCCCCTCCCTCTGTACTGCCCCAATTTATTCCTCCTGAGGCCCCCTGTGCTCCTGCCCAGGAGCAGAACCCCACCCTGAAAGACAAGCTGCCATTGACTGAAGCAGGACCAGTTCTGGATGGGACAGCCACTGAGAAGGAAAAAGAGGAGTATTTGTCAATGCTGGAGGGTGTGATGGAGGAGAGCCCTGTGACCCCACCGCCTTCTATGTCTGCACTGCCCCAGAGTTTCCTGATCAAAGACCCCTCTGCTCCTGCCCAGGAGACCCCAGCCCAGGAGCACAGTCTCTCCCAGAAAGACAAGCTGCCATTGACTGAATCAGACTCTGCTGTACACGAAGGAGCCAATAAAATTGAACTAATGGATAATTTGTTGCCAGAACTGATAGGGTTAGAGGGAGTGAAGGAGGAGAGCCCAGTGACCTTACCACTCTCTCCCTCTGTAGTACCTCAGACTGTCCCCCCTGAGGCCCCCTGCAATCCTGCCCAGGAGATGTCATCCCAGGAGCAGAGCAACTCCCAGGGAGACAAGCTGCCATTGGCTGAAGCAGGACCAGTTCTGGATGGGATAGCCACTGAGAAGGAAAAAGAGGATTCTTTGTCAATATTGGAGGCTGTGAAGGAGGAGAGCACTGTGACTCCACCACCACCTCCTTCTGTACTGTCCCAGAGTTTCCAGACTGAAGGCACCTGCACTCTTGCCCAGGAGATCCCAGCCCAGGATAAGAGCACCTCTCAGGAAGACATGCCGCCATTGGCTGAATCGGGCCCTGCCCTGGATGAGGAAGCCAACAAGAAGGAGCCGAAGGCAGATTTGGTGTCAGTATTGGAGGCTGTGAAGGAGGAGAGGCTAGTGGCCCCCCCACCCCCTCCCTCTGCACTGCCCCTGACTACCCCCCCTGAGGCCCTCTGTGCTCCTGCCCAGGATCAGAGTCCCTCACAGGATTACATGCTGTTTCTGGCCAAGACAAGTTTTGCATTTGATGAGGCAGGCAATGAGAGGAACCTGGAGTTGAAGGTCATGCCAGGATTGGAGGATGTGATGGAGGAGGAGGCGGGCCCTGGGGGGGGGCAGGAGGAGGAGTCTGTGGGTCCAGTGGAAGCAGCAGTAAGGGGGTAAGTGTGGGAGGCAGCGGTGGGCACCCTGGACAGGGGGTAAGTGTGGGATGGCACCCCGCTCTCAGCACCCATCTCTCCAGCATGGCTTGGGCCTACAGGGCCACTGAGGTTGTGCTCTGTGTTGCCCTGCACTGTCCAGCTCTCCCTGTGCTTTTCCACAGGGTCCAGTATTGAACAGCTGTGTGGTGTTATAACCCAGTTTATCTCTGGCTCTGTCCTGCTTCTGACAGTAGCCCTAGCATGCTTCCTGTCAACTGATGCTTGGCCACTAAGCTGGATGACCTTGCTAGCACTGATTCCTGCTGCTTGAAGACTTTGTTCTGCTACTGCCCCTCTCACACCTGTGCTGCGTTTTGCTGTGATTCATCTAGCTGCTCTATACGATTGCCTATGACTCTGCAATATACCAGCCTCCTGCAGACCATAATCGTCAATGCCAGTGTTTTCCACAGTGCTTGTAGCAAGACGCCAGTCAGGAGATTTGTGTTTGATTCGTCCCTCCTCAGAGTGCCGCTCAGTTGTGTTTTGGTTTGTTGGTTGTGGATGTGGTTGACGTGCACAAGTGGGGCCCACAGGGGCTGTTAGTGGAGAGACCACCCCAGCATCCGGCTGTGTGACATTATCCAATAGGAGCATTGTGTTTGAGTGGTTCCTCTACACTGTGCTGTCAAGTTGTGGTTCAGTGTCAGTATACCTGGCAGTTTTCCTCTGACCTCTCACCCCTGACCCCTGACCCTCCATCTCCCTGTCCCTCAGCCCTGAGATTGTGGCTGCTGCACTGCCGCCCCCTGGCCCAGGAGCAGCTGGTGTCCCAGTGTCCACAGCACAGCCCAGATCAGACGGAGCCCAGATGGAGGAGAAGCCAGTGGAGGCCGCAGCCCAGGACAGGGTGGAAAGAGCAGACAGACGCACAGGCGCCAGCCCAAAGATCCCAGAGGCTGCCCCACCCTCTCCATATGCACTGCCCCTGCTTGTCCCATCCGAGGCTCCCTGCGCTCCTGCACAGAATCAGAGCCCCTCCCAGGAAAACAAACTGTCATTGACTGAAACGGGACCTGATCTGGATGCGACAGACAATGAGAAGGAAAAGGAGGAGTTTTTGTCAGTATTGGAGGATGTGATGGAGAAGAGCCCTGTGACTCCCCCATCCCCTCCCCCTCTCTCTGCACAACCGCAGAGTTTCCTGACTGAAGGCCCCTGTGCCCCTGCCCACAAACAGAGCCCCTCTCAGGAAAACATGCTGCCATTGGCTGAATCAGGCTCTGCTCTTGATGAGGAAGTCAACGAGAAGGAGACAAAGGCAGATTTGGTGTCAGTATTAGAGGCTGTGAAGGAGGAGAGCCCAGAGACCTCCCCACCCTCTCCCTCTGCACTGCACCAGACTATCGCCCCTGAGGACCCCTGTGCTTCTGCCCAGGAGCAGAGCCCCACTCTGGAAGACAAGCTGCCATTGACTGAAGCAGGACTAGTTCTGGATGGGACAGCCACTGAGAAGGAAAAAGAGGAGTGTTTGTCAGTACTGGAGGGTGTGATGGAGGAGAGCCCTGTGACCCCACCGCCCTCTATGTCTGCACTGCCCCAGAGTTTCCTGATCAAAGGCCCCTGCACTCCTGCCCAGGAGACCCCAGCCCAGGAGCAGAGTCTCTCCCAGGAAGACAAGCTGCCGTTGGCTGAATCAGACTCTGCTGTAGACAAGGGAGCCAATAAAATGGAACCAATGGACAATTTGTTGCCAGAACTGATAGGGTTAGAAGCAGTGAAGGAGGAGAGCCCAGTGACCTTTCCACCCTCTCCCTCTATACTGCATCAGACTGTCCCCCCTGAGGCCCCCTGCACTCCTGCCCAGGAGACACCATCCCAGGAGCAGAACCAGTCCCAGGGAGACAAGCTGCCATTGGCTGAAGCAGGACCAGTTCTGGATGGGACAGCCAATGAGAAGGAAATAGAGGAGTCTTTGTCAGTATTGGAGACGGTGATGGAGGAGAGCCCTGTGACACCCTCGTCCCCTACGACTGCACTGCCCCAGACTATCCCCCCTGAGGCCACCTGTGCTCTTCCCCAGGAGCAGAGCCCCTCCCAGGATGACACTCTGTCGTTGGCCAAGACAAGTTTTGCATTTGATGAGGCAGCTAATGAGAAGTACCTGGAGTTGAAGGTCATGTCAGGATTGGAGGATGTGATGGAGGAGGCGGGCTCTGGGGCGGGGCGGGAGGAGGAGCCTGTGGGTCCAGTGGAAGCAGCAGTAAGGGGGTAAGTGTGGGAGGGAGCCCAGTTCTCAGCACCCATCTCTCCAGCATGGCTTGGGCCTTCAGAGTCAGTGATGAATCAATCTGCACCACTGGCTTATGTCTGTCTGTGTTGCCCAGGTGGTGTTGTAGTGTGCTCTATGCTGTCTGTCGTCCTTCTCTGCTCATCCCCCTCTTTGCCTCACCATTGTGTCCAGCCTAGTCCAACACATTCCATAGCACACCTCACACAATTTGCTGCTTCTGAGCTTCACCCTCTACCCTGCATTGTGCCAATGGTTCCCCCAGTATACCCGTCTCTAGTACACTCTGACAGTGTGGAGCCCCCTCTCTTACACTACACCAGCCACTGTCTGTCTTGTTCTTGTGTCTGGATCTCAGTGTCAGTGTAGCCCCTTTCTGGTGAGCCCAGGTGTGGAGGCTCTCACCGCATGGCTCTGTGCTCAGTGATGGGCAGTGTGCTGCTGGAGGCTGTCAGCGAGGGCTGCAGCACCAGTCTCACTGGCTTTGAGCCGTCTGTTGGTCCATTGCTGTGGCTCGGCATGCTGGGAGTGAGGGTGGATGTGGGCTCTCACGAGAGTCAGGCAGATGGATATTTTAGCCTGTGGTTGATTTGAATGGGTTCTCCTCACAGTGCTGGTCAGTTGTGGTTCAGTGTCAGTGGTCCTGGCAGTCTCCTCAGTGATACTCTGTTGTGTGGCTGCTTCTCTCTGCTTTGCGCTCTGTGTGACAGTGCCTGCCCCTTGACTCCTGACTCCTGATCGCTGACCCCAATCTCCCTGTCCTTCAGCCCTGAGATTGTGGCTGCCTCACTGCCGCCCCCTGGCCCAGGAGCAGCCAGTGTCCTAGTGTCCACACCGCAGCCCAGATCAGAGGGAATCCAGATGGAGGCCAGAGTGGACAGAGACATAGATGTCGCCCTGGAGAGCTCAGTTACCCCCCCACCCCCTCCCTCTGTTCTGCCCCAGACTTTCCCCTCTGAGCCCCTCTGCAGTCCTGCTCAGGAGACCCAGGCCCAGGAACAGACCCCCCCCTCCAACCCAGAACAGTTTTTATTGGCCACCTCAGGCCTGCCTCTCGATGAGCAGAATCAGAAGGCTGAGCCAGGGCCCGGATTGGAGGTTGTGATGGAGGAGGTGGGCTCTGGGGTGGGGCAGGGGGAGAAGCCTGTGGGCACAGTGGAAAAGGCAGTGGGCACCCTGGAGATGGGGTAAGTGTGAGAGCACCCAGCTCTCAGCACCACTCAGCACAGTGCATGATTGAAGTCACGGTACCGCAGTCCAAAAAGACAGTGATTTTTTCCCCCATGAAACCATTTAATTTTCTCATAAAATAGAGATAATCTGTCCATGCCTCACTGTTGTCCTCAGGGGCCACCTGCGTTCGATACGTCCTCATCTGTGGGAAACTGCGCTCAGAATGGAGAATGAAATCCCACTGTTCTACCTGACTGAACGCACCTCTTGCTCAGTCGCCTCTTTCAAATCCTCATTAGCGTGGAGCACTGTGTCCTAATGTGTCTTCTAAGATTTCGGTTCTGAAACTACAGGGGTCAGCAAAACATAAGTAACTGAAATGGTTTGATGAATAAACCAATCCCCGGTGCACTGTTAGTATCTGTAGCAATCATTTGGTGAGCTGTTTATGATTTTCAGGCAGCAAGGTTTTTATGTAGGCAGTTTTCCACAGTTTTCCACTTCTATGGCACCAAGCGATATGCAGCACTTTTCCGTCAGATTTTGAATAAATTAAAAGAATGCACTCTAGCTTTCATGTGGGTCACTGTGGTTTCAGAAAGTCATTGAAGTTTTTAAATCTTTGCCATGTGTAAGTGTAGATCGGTTTCTACTATGATTTCTCTGAAATGTGTGTTTTTAAAAATGGTGATTAAGGAAGGATAGAATAGCTTTTTCGTCTTCTCTTCTCCACCCTTCTCTTTCTCCTTCTACTTCTTTTAATTCAACTCCTTTTTTCCTTTCATCCCCTTCTCCTTCTCATTTTTCTTCTCCTTCTCTCCTTGTCCTCCTTCTCTTTCTCCTTCTTCTTCCCCTTTTTTCTTCTAATTTTTCTTCTCCTACTTCTTCTCATTCTCCTTCTCTTCCTCTTTCTTCTTGTTCTTGTTCTTCTTCATGTGTTAGAGAACATGGACCCTTTCGGCAGCTGTCTCACATGGTAGAGTAGCTCTGCTTGTTCGTGTGGCTCTCAGGCAGCCAGGTTATGTGATGGAAGCTGCAGAGATACAGCTCTTAGGAACACTGGACAGCAGCACAAGAGTGCAGGAGACATTTATATTGTGCCCTCAGAGTGACTTGCCAATGCCGGCTCCTGCTGCTGCTGCTGCTGCTGCTGCTGCTTGAAACGTACTCTATTTCATGTTTCATTTCGAACACTGTATAGACTGAACTGTGCAAAGACATTTCGGCTTCTGTTTGACCTCCCCCAGCATCTTGCCCTGCCTCTTGACACTTGTACTGTCTTGTGCAATGTGTTTATTCTGTAATGGGTAAGAAAATAATTAGGATTAGCAAAGTGATGTAGGGACCATCATGTGCCTGTGTTTTTCTAGGAATTTATTCTCTCCCTCTCCCCATCTCCATCCAGGTCGGAACAGCCAAAGCCAGCCCCGCCCCCAGCCCCTGTCCCCGCCCCCCGCCTAAAAAAGAGGCTGAGTGCCTCCTTGTCTGATGACAGCGCCCCCTCACCCGACTCCTCCCAGACGTCTCTCGCTGGGACCCCTGAGAAGACCTGCCCGCCGTCCTCCCGCCCCCAGCCCAATGGAGCGGCCCCCGCCACCCCAGCCAACGAACTCGTCCCCCCAAGGCGCTCCAAAAGGAGGAACCTGCCCACTCCCACGGTCAAACCGGATGATGTACCCCAGGAGAGAGGCATTGTGGAAGAGGAGCGGGGGCCAACTGTGGACCCCCAGGTGGTATGCCCTCTCTAACTCCTCGTTTGTTATGTTTTAGAGCCTCCTCTCCTTTGTTCTCTGTAATTTGGAAAGTATCATCACACCTACGTCCAAAACACCTACATCTCTCTCTCTCTCTCTCTCTCTGGGTAGATGCCCAGTCCAGGACTGGTGAGCTCCAGTCAGTCCCTGCTGGAGTGGTGCCAGGAGGTGACCCGCGGGTACCGGGCAGTCAAGGTCACCAACTTCAGCACGTCCTGGAGGAACGGCCTGGCCTTCTGTGCCATCCTGCACCACTTCCACCCGGACAAGATGTGGGTACCATCCCCTGTCCCCCCACCGCCCTCTTCCAAGGCACAATAGTTCCCTAGTGTACAAAACCTCTCTTCCACCCACATTTGCATTCAGCCAACCTTAGGAGACTGTAATACATGACACAATTGGTAGTGTGGAGTAATGGTTAGGGCTCTGGACTTTGGAGCTGAGGGGGTTCAATCCTAGGTGGGGAAACTGCTGTTGTACCCTTGAGCAAGGTACTTTACCTAGAGTGCTCCCCTAAATGAAATAAAAAATTGTCATAACTTGTAACAATTGTTAAGTCAAGTAATTATAACAATTAACCATAAAATCTGTAGGGTGTAGCAGAGGGCCAAACAAAATACAAATAGGTACAGGGGGAGCTCAGGTATATGTCCCATGCCACAATTAAAGGATGCCTCCAACAATTATTTTAAACCAAAAATGAAACTATTATTATTATTATTGTTGTTGTTTTTTATAACTATTCCTGGCAGCCCACCATTCTGCTTGCTTTCATTCCATATTAATTACTTCATTAATACTCATTGTCTATGAGTACCTACTGCCCTCTAGTGACCAAAAGCTATACTCCACCCTCTCCCTATGTTCTTGGTTCAGCACAGTTCTTAGCAGCTTCGGCTGATTGATTATCCTGCAAATTGTGACACAATAACCTGTAAATACTTGTATATTTATTATTTTGTATACACAGTGAAGAATCACAAATGTTTATTATTTTGTTTTCCTTTTCCTGTACAGTGACTACAACGCCTTGGACCCGTATGATATTAAGTTCAACAACAAGAAGGTAAGTGTGACAATTTCCACTACCCACAATGCACCCAGGTGACCATTATTGTTATTTTAAATATTTCTGCCCATACCCCGGACAAAACACTCAAAGTGGATAACAAATTAAATAAGCTAATACAGTGTTCAATATCAATCCTTAATTAAAGAATGCAAAACTTAGATAGGGTACAAAAATACAGTGAGTTATATGACGAGTATCTCTCTCCATTTCTCTCTCTCTCCCTCTCTCCCCCTATCCACCTCTCTCCATTGCTCTCTGCCCTTCCCTGCCTCTCTCTTTCACTGTGTTTCTCCTCCCTCATCTCTCCTCTTCCCTCTCCCTCTCACCTTCATCTCTTCTCTCTTCCCCTCATCCCTCTCTCTCCCCCAGGCGTTTGATGGCTTCGCGGCCCTGGGGATCTCGCGGCTGCTGGAGCCGGCGGACATGGTGCTGCTCTCGGTGCCGGACCGGCTCATTGTGATGACCTACCTGTGCCAGATCCGCACCCACTTCACTGGCCAGGAGCTCAGCGTCCTGCAGATCGAGCACAACAACCAGAACACCACGTACGGCGTGGGGCCACCCCCCGAGAGCGAGCCGTCTGGCCGGCCCGAGGACAGCGCGGCCGCCCGCTTCTACGCCCAGAAGCTGCAGGAGGGGGCCCTGGAGAGGGAGAAGGGAAGGGAGAAGGAGAGGGAGAAGGAGCGAGGAGAGACCCCCAGCCGGCCCAACGGTGAGCTGGTGCCGCCCCCCCGGCCCAAGCGCGCGCTCCAGAGGGCTGAGAGCCAGGAGGGGGAGGGGGCCCTGCGCAGGAGCTCGGCCGGCAGCCAGGGAGGGGGAACCCCGATCGCTCCGCCCCGCCCCCACGCCACCGCTGCCAAGTCCACCTTCGCCCACGTCCGGGACGCCGACCTGGTGAAGAAGAGGAGATCGCGGCTCAAGAGCGAGTCCTCCCAGTCCGTGGACGAGGGCGATGGGTCCGACGCTACCGCAGCGCCCGTCGCAGAGGTGAGGGGGTAATGAGAGAGAATGGGAGCTTAAAAATGGTTTCCAGCTGTTGAAGTCAATACATTATTGTGAATCAACTCAGAATGCGTAGCCCATGTTAGTTCCAGTGGCATCTGAGCCGATTCGGGCTGCACTGCTGTCTGTTGGGGGCCATGGGGGCCCAAGTTGACTTCTGCTCCCATGTCAGACATAATGTGTCTTTATTTTCATCATTAAAACATGAGTGGAACTCAGCCTGGGGAGTTTTGTACACTGGGAACTATTGTATCCCACACTGGGTTGGCCTCTCTGTGTCCCTGGTCCCTGTCACTTAAGAGGTCTTGTGTGCTCTAATGTACAGGTGTCTGCAGCCCCAGTGGACAGTCGGACAAAGCCCAGCCCCGCCATGCCCAGAGATGGCCAGGACCCAGGTAGGAGGGAGAGAGAAGTGGGGGGGCACTTCCAAAACATGGAAGAACCTCTAATTTCACTCATAGTGACTCCAGTTTTCAAGATATCTGCATCCATAGGGGGCATCATGAGAGTGTTTGTATTGGGGAACATTTCTCACTGAGCATATTCCTTAGTCAAGCCCCATGACGTGCTGGGAGTGACCAGTGGGGTGGGGCCAAATTACTTCAGCAATGTCACACAGACCAGTCCTGAGCCTTTTTGTCCAGATGGGCTTGCCGTACCCCTTTGAGCCAAACCCAGGTTCCAAGGGGAAAAAGAAATACAGCAAGCCCATCTGGACAAAAAGGCTCAGGACTGGTCTGTGTGACACTGCTGTTTTAATTCATCCCTTACCCATTGAGATGCATCACTTTAAGCCCCTGTGGAAGGGCAGCCCCCTCCCAGCTGACGCACTGCGTTCCGGTAGCGTTGTGTGGAGGCTATGATTTGGTTGCATTGCAGTTCTGACACAGACGATGTGAGGAGAAATATGGCACAATATCTGACACTCACGGAGTCATGAACGCTCTCTGTTTGCCACGCAATTAGATAATCGGCATGTAGAATATCGTCCCCCTCTGGAACCGCACACGTCTGCCAAGACCAAAATACCAAACTACCGCAAACTGCAACCTAACTGTAACCTCACACAATGCTGCGATGGCTCAGCCAGGAAAGCACTAAAAAAGAAAAATAAGTTCCCTCACAGCAGGTGTTGTGTGTCTGCAGACGCAAAGAGCCCCCCCTCGCCCACACAGCCCAGAGAGGAGCCCAGACAAGCAGAGGACGAGAACCTGGTGAGTGAAGGAGGTTTTCTAACCCGTTGACACGACATCTGGACTCTCAATTTCAGTAGTTGTTTGGTTGTATTATTATTTTTGGTAAAGCCACACGATGCAATCTGTAGATTTTCTATCCCTGTTTACATGATAGTCTAACTCTTGATTATGTGTTTTGTCTTTTATTGGTATTATTATTATTAATATTATTATGAGAGGACATGATTTTATATCCTGAACAGACTATTCCTAACCTCTATCTCTGGTTCTGTGTGTCTCTCTCTGTGTGTCCCTCTACTTTTTCTCTCCCCCTCTGCGTCCGTCCCTGTCTCTCTGTCTGTCCCCGTGTGTGCTCAGAGGCTGAAAGACACCAGTCAGTACGTGCTGAGTGAGATCCAGGCTCTGGAGAACGAGCAGAGGCACATCGACAGCCGGGCGGCGCTGGTGGAGACCAGACTGAGACAGCTGATGGAGTCTGGTGAGAGAGGGAGTAGAGAGAGAGAGAGAGGGAGAGAGGGAAGGAGAGAAGGAGAGAGAGAGAGAGAGAGAGAGAGAGAAAGGTGGGGGTGAGAGTAGGGGAGAGAAATCATAAAGCAGTCTGACAGAGTTTCCCTTTGCAGTTCCAGATCTCTCTGCACACAGGCAGGACCCAGCAGCTTATATAGAGTAACAAACAAAAGCATAATTCAAAAGGCATTTCTTATCACTGTGAGAACTGACATTTAGAGGTGCATTAAGCAGATACATTTCCCGAACCCGTCTCACTACCTTCTGTATCTGCACATTCTTATCTTGTCTAGAAACAGAGGAGGCCTGTTCACATGGCTTCAACAGTAGGGTCAGTACTGTAGCGAGTTACATAAGGCTCTGACTGACTGTGGGTCCTGCTGCCGATCACCCTCTCTGACCTCTCACCTCCTGACCCCTGCCTTACAGGAAGTAATCGAGTGGAGGAGGAGCAGCTGATCCAGGAGTGGTTCACGCTGGTCAACAAGAAGAACGCGCTGATCCGACGCCAGGACCACCTGCAACTGCTGTGAGACCCCCACCCCCCCCCGTCACAAACACGACAAACACACCTCTCACCTCTTAGTCCAATGCGCTTCAATTCAGCTGAGCTTGACTGGCAGCTCGGCGGTGTGGCTG
Organism: Amia ocellicauda; assembly: GCF_036373705.1. Taxonomy (NCBI): domain Eukaryota; kingdom Metazoa; phylum Chordata; class Actinopteri; order Amiiformes; family Amiidae; genus Amia; species Amia ocellicauda. Next base: position 23,479,739 of record NC_089861.1, on the reverse strand, counting down.
TCATGTGTATAATACACAGATGATTAATCATACCATTAGCATGCTTTAAAAAGGCATTCATTCATGATATAATAGTAACAAACAAGATTTCGGATAAGATGTCTGTATTTATAAACACGGTGAGAAAAAGAAAGAAAATATATATTTCATGAGGAGGAGATCAAAAACAACTAAAGAAATGAACATACATACATAGTATACATACGTACATATATACATGAAAAAAAATCTCTATCCCTCTCTCAGTCAAGAAGAGCAGGACCTTGAGAGGAGATTTGAGCTGCTGAACAGAGAGCTGCGAGCCATGATGTCTGTGGAAGGTAACTGACTCTGAGCTTCCTCTCCCACATAGACCCTGTACTGACTGGGTCCCCTGTACTGTACTGTATAGACACAACTGGGGCCACACACTGACTGGGGCACCTGTACTGTACTTTATAGACACACCTGGGCTCACACACTGACTGGGGCCCTGTACTGTACTGTATAGACACACCTGTTCAGACGTAAGGTTAAATGTGGCCCATTGTTGTTTTGCTGTGGTGCTGCATTGTTATTGACTCTCTCTCCCATCTCTCCCTCCCTCTCATCCCTCTCTCTCTCCCAGAGTGGCAGAAGACTACAGCCCAGCAGCACAGGGAGCAGCTGCTGCTGCAGGAACTCATCTCACTGGTTAACAAGAGGGACGAGCTGGTGAGGGACATGGATGCCAAGGAGAGAGGGTAGGGACTGCCGCCTGGCCACTCTTGGCCCTGTAGACCTTCTACTATAGTCCCCACAGCGCTGGCTCCAGTCTGGGCCCTATACTATACTATAGTCCCCACAGCGCTGGCTCCAGTCTGGCCCCTATACTATACTATAGTCCCCACAGCGCTGGCTCCAGTCTGGCCCCTATACTAGACTATAGTCCAGGCTGTGCTAACTGTGGCCTCTCTGTCCCTGCAGGGCCCTGGAGGAGGACGCCAGGCTGGAGAGGGGGCTGGAGCAGCGGCGCCGGAAATTCAGCCGCAAGGAGAAGTGTGTTCTGCAGTGAAGGGACTGAGGTCAGGGTGTTTCCACACTGGGGTGCCAACCGTGCCAACCCCTACACCCTGTCTCCCCACAAGAGCCTGGCACCCAAGCACCCCTCCCCCCCGGCGCCATCCAGACCAGACTGCACAACACAGCAATGTCTTCCACTGCCTCAACAGCAACACCCGCCCCCAACCCCCCAGCCTCAGCTCCCAGGCCTGTCCAGTCCGATCCAGCAGGCACACGTTTCAGACACACTCCGCCCAGTCCACACCCTCGGCCTCTGCCCCCTTGTGGAGCAGCGTTTTGGACTGTAATGGGATGACAGGGGCCTCACACCACGCTCCACACAGCCCCCCCGGCCCGCACTCTTACAGGATAAGGGCTTGTGTTATAATAACATGTGAAATCTCTCAATCCACATGTCTTCCTGCCCCTGTTTCACAAAATGCAAGAGTCATGTGACCCCACAGGTCATGTGACCCTACAGCACACCCTATGACTTATTGAGAATGATTCATCATTCAACCTGGGGCTTTGGGGGGGCGAGGAGAGGGGGAAGGGATTGAGATTGGGGTTATGGGGGGTCATTCTGCTCAGTCAACTCCCAGGCCCCAGAAGGGGGGGCAGTTCATTTTTTTTAATTTGTTTTTAAACCCTATTTATTAATTTTCTTTTAAATTTTTCAGTTATGCTTTGTTCAATACTGGTTGTTTGTGCTTTTCATCTTTAAAGAGAAAAAAATAACCCCCCTCCCAGTTTTGGAGGCCCAACTTTTAACCCCCCTCATCACCATGGATGCTACCATGGAGATTAAAGGTCAAGAACCCCCCCCAGCTCCTCTGGTGCACGAGTGAGGTTTTTCTGTGGTACGTGTTTAGCGTTTGCGTGTGGGAGAGCGCTGACAAAGTTACGCTTTTTTCTCAACTCATTTACCTACTAACCTCCTGTTTTTGCACTATTTGTAATATTTGTGTTTGGGAATAAAGCCATTTTGTTTACTCCGAATTTCTCTCTTTCTTTCTTTCTTCCAACCATCCATCCATGGAGGAAGTGCATACAGTACAGGAAATAGTTGTATTGAGGTCGAAGAACTCACATTAGATCCCAGTAATGGAACAGAATCTTTGTGGGTGAAACTTTTGAATAAAAGATCTGGAGGATTAGTGGTAGGGGTGTGTTACAGACCACCCAACTCAAATATTCAAAAAGATGCTGCATTGTACAGTGTAATCAGGACTGCATGTAGCAAGGATGTGGCTGTTATAATGGGGGATTTCAATTTCCCAAACATAGACTGGGAAAGCCCAGCTGGGACTACAGAAGCAGAAACAGAAATGGTTGTGATGATAAATGGTACCAAATGGTAACTCAATTTGTCAGGGAACCAACCAGAGGGAGCACATGGATTGACTTGATCTTTTCAAATGACCAAGACAGAGTCAGGGGGACACTAGTTAGAGAACCAATGGTAAACTGTGATCACAATATGGTTAGCTTTGAGGCATTCTAAAACAATGGTCTACAATTTAGAAAAACAAACCTTGAAGGTATGAGGCGGCACTTAGAAGAGGTAGACTGGAGCACACTGGATACAGATTCAGTTGAAAATGGATGGGTATATTTTAAGAATATACTACTTGAGGCTCAGGAGCAATTTGTACCAAAACTTAGCAAATTGAGGACCAAAAAACACTGGCCAAAATGGTTTAATAGGGGTATGCAAAAAAATAGAAAGAAAATGTTGTATAGCGCATACAAAAGTGATGGAGACTAAACAAAATACAAAAAATATGTGGAACTGCAAAGAGATCTTAATACAGGGATCAGGAAAGCAAAGAGGGAAACAGAAAGAAACAACTCTTGGAGCTAAAACTAATGCAAAGAGCTTTTTTCAATATTACAACAGCAAGAGGTTAATAAAGGAGGAAGTGAAACAGATAGAGGGCAAAAATGGAAGTATCTTGGAAAATGAACAAGATGTGGCAAATGTTCTAAATGAGTTTCACAGAGGTTTTTACAAAAGAAAAAACAGATTACATGCCACAGGTTGACAGTCCAGTCAAATCCTAAGAGAGATCAGGATAAATGAGGAGGAGGTACTAAAGGGACTAGCAGAATTAAAAACAAACAAATCACCTGGGCCAGATGGGATATTTCCAGCAGTACTTAAAGAAATGAGGGAAATTATTTATATTATTCAAATATTCCAAATGACACTTAGAACAGGGGATGTAGGGGACTGGAAGACACCAAATGTCATACCAATCTACAAGAAAGGGGACAAAACTGAGCCAGGAAATTACAGATCAATCAGTCTCACCTGCATCACCTGTAAAATGTTGGAAAAAATTTGACAGAAAATAGAGCTCCGTGAAGTTGCCCCCACCCCCACTTACAGCACAAACGATAAATCTAAGTATATCATATCATATGCTTTCACCTGATCTACAGCTGCAGTTGCATGTTCAAAACATTTGAATAAATTAGCCCGGATCCGATCCTGTTAGTACTAGGACTGTGGCCTACTGTGTTTGTTATTCATATGCAAAAGGAGTTTCAGCAAATATAGTGTAATTATAATTTAATATCTTTAATATTAGAATAGCTGAAACATTAGTTTAAACAGCACAAACCAACACAAACCAGCACAAAAGAAAGAGGGGTGTTTGGTTTGATTCTGATGTTGTGGGGGGGCTGAGTGACGTCACTCGCCGAAAAAAAATCAATGCTACTATCTTCAAAACCAAAGCAGCACAAACATTTATTTCAACAGCACAAACCGGCACAAACAAATTATATGGAATTTATTGTTTGTGCTGTAAGTGGGGGGGCAACTTCACGGAGCTAGAAAAGCTCGGAGCATCTTAATGAAAACCATAAAGTAAACAGACGAGGCAGGTCATGTCTTACTAATTTATTCACATTTTTTGAACATGCAACTGCAGCTGTAGATCAGGTGAAAGCATATGATATGATATACTTAGATTTTCAAAAAGTCTTTGATAAGGTTCCACACCAAAGACTGATCCTCAAATTGGAAGCTGTAGGGATTCAGGGTAATGTAAGTAGATAGATTATGAACTGGTTGATGTATAGGAAGCAGAGGGTGTCGATTAGAGGAGTTGCTTCTAACTGGAGTGAGGTTGTTAGTGGAGTTCCACAGGGATCAGTACGAGGGCCTTTGCTTTTTCTAATCTATATTAATGATCTGGACTCTGGGATAGTTAGCAAACTTGTCAAATTTGCAGATGATACTAAAATAGTTGGCTCAGCAGATACAATCTCAGCAGCACAGGCTATTCAGAGGGACTTAGATAATATTCAGTTGTGGGCCGACACCTGGCAGATGAAATTCAATGTGGACAAGTGCAAGGTAATACATGCAGGTAACAAACATGTCCACTATAATTACACTATGGAAGGGATAGCACTAGATGAAGTAACGCATGAGAAAGACCTAGGAGTCTATGTGGACTCCTCACTTTCTCCATCCAAACAATGTGGGGAAGCAATAAAAAAGGCAAACAGGATGTTAGGGTATATTGTCAAAAGTGTAGAATTGAGAACAAGGGCAGTGATGTTCAGACTGTACAATGCACTAGTTAGAGCTCATCTGGATACTGTGTGCACTTCTTCACACAGAGAGTCGTCACAATCTGGAATAAACTCCCCAGCGATGTGGTAGAAGCTGAAAGTTTGGGAACATTTAAAAATAGACTGGATAGGATCCTTGGATCACTTAGTTATTAATGGACACCAAATAACCACGATGTGTCAAATGGCCTCCTCTCGATTGTAAACTTTCTTATGTTCTTATGTATTAAGTACAAGGAGAAAATGAAACTGCTATTGAAGACATACATGCAGTCTCTCACACTCACACTCTCACACACAAACTCTGGAGTGTTAATAGCAGTTAGAAGTATACAAAGGAAAGAGAAACAAGCTCTTGATCTCTTTCTGTCTTGCTTTCTCTTTCAGTGTGTCTGTACTGCCTCTAATTCTCTCTCTCTCTCTCTCTCTGAGTTCCCTCAGCCCTGTTTTCCTTAGAAAGCTCAGCCCACAGGATTGCTTAAAATAATAAACAGAACCCCCCCCTCCACATTGTGGATCATGTCCTGAGAGAGAGAAAGAGAGAGATAGAGAGTCAAGATGATAGCCAGTAGCAAGGCAGTGTTTACCTAGTTGTGTAGGGACTGTTGCTGCAAGGAAGTACAGTCTTAGGTCAAGTAACAAAGACTGTGTTAAGTTTTCCTTTCATCAATTCTACTCCAGAATCAGGCCAGAACAGACCAAGGCGGGGGAACGTGTCAGAGCAACATGACTTTGCTTTACGGACTGCGACGGGGATTCTGATTGGGGGCTGTTTGGCGTGTTTGTCTCTCATGCACTGCAGGTGTAGAGAGGAAGCTGTTTCTTGCTCAGCAGAGTTAAGCTCTTGGTGTTTATGGGTTTGGCAGGTCTGTTTATTCTTATCACTGTATAAATAAACCTTCACGCCCTTTTCACCACATCCCTGTCAGAGTGCGCCTGTTTTCCAACCCCTTCGATAGTTTTGGAGTCCCCCCCACCACCGCAGTACTACTATACATACATACAGTCATTACATTTATACTTTCATACAGACCACACATACATGCAAGCATTCAGCACAGACAGCACACACAGACATGGGACACATACAAATAGACATGCTCTGGGCACCAGGCCTGTATGGCAGATGCCACGCTTGCATCCTGTCTGGTGCTGTATTTCCTGTGTTTTGATACAAGATGTTATCTTTGAATTAAGGCCTGCGGGGGTGGGCAGAGAGAGGAGGGCAGCCTTTCATTCCAGAGACAGGATGAGCATGTTCTGACTGTGTCTTGGATTTCTTTTAGCTCTTGCATGGGATTCTAGACCAGGGATTTCCAATCCAGTCCTGGAGTACCCCCTACCCTGCTGGTTTTTGTTCCAACTGAGGTCTTAATTGCTTAATTGCACCCTTAATTGATCTAACAAAGCAATATACCATTCAATTAAGTAATTAAGACCTAGGTTGGAACAAAAACCAGCAGGGCAGGGGGTACTCCAGGACCGGTTTGAAAACCCCTGTTCTAGACCATAAAGGGTCTCCAGCCCTGGTCCTGGAGAGACACAGTCCAGTAGAGCAGGGTCTCCAGCCCTCCAGGACTCCCTGCCTCTGCTGGTGTCACACAATAAACCTTCCCCAGTATGACCACAGCCCCCATCTCCAGACAGAGGAGGTAGATGTGAGCAGACCAGAGAAGAGTCAACATCATGCAGAAAAACTTTAAATAGAACTTTATCCTCGTTGGGGATGAAAATAGACCATCAACAAAAAAACGAAACCCCAGAAACAACATGAAGAAAAGAAAAGCAGGAACTGCCGGCCACGGAAAAGGGAAGTAAGCCTTTGAATGATGCTGATTCCAGAGGACATGGATGGGGAAGTGAAAGTGTGCTTAAGAAAGGACAGAAAGCCCGTGACTTGGCTGCCTCCCTGGAAGCGCTTGAGTTTCGTGTGAAGATTCCAGTCTGATGCCCAAGAGAGGAAACTGCACCATGCAACCCTGGCATCCACACCCAGGGGAGCTCAGTGCAACACCTGAAGTCATACTGGTGCGAGGATTTCAACCAATCACCCCCTAGACCCAGCTACATTTCGATACTGTTGTCGTTTTTTGCGACATTATCTTTTTTCCAATATAAAGCAACACAGTAGAAATCCGGTCACTGTCTGGTAACTGTGCCCCCCCCCACCCAAAATGCCTCGCTTTGTCATGCAATACACCCTGCCCAACTCTGCAAACATGTCCACATTGTCTGGCAATACCATATCTCTGCTGGGAATTACGTACACTTTGTTGAATACAGATTACAGCACAGGGCACATTTGAAAAGGTGGAGTAATTCTCAGACCAATGACCCATGAAATTCCACCAGCGTACGGCATGATGACAGCTTACAGAACCCAATGGGATCGGGGCCCACCCAGGACCAGTTCCCATTACTGGTCCTGCTCATTTGATCCTAAGCCAGCATTCTTAGGGTTCCCAGTCTTCTGAAAATGATTGGCTGCTGAACTAGATGACCGACTGGACGCTGCCTATCTGGGCCCACTGAAGAACGCAACACCACACAACAGACACCTCTGCACAATGGGCACCAGAATCCAACCACCAGCTGAACCACAGTACAGGACCTCTGTGTGGCGCTGGCACAGTCCAGGCCATCAGAGCCCTTCCTATATATACAGCACAGTTTACCCACTCAAGCTCAGTCTGAAAGGCCCACCTCCCAGGGCTGTCTGATCCGCACCTCCTCCCCAGCAGAGCCACGGATCTGCAATATTTCCAGGTGTCTCTAAAGAATCAGTAGATGAAGTACATTGACCACGTCATGGGTACAAATTAAAGCTGGTCATGAAATCGATCAAGCGGCGAGCAGTTTTTGGTAAACAAGAGATGCTGCGGTTCTCCAGTATCAGGTTGGAAAATCCTCTGCATTCTTTTCGCCTGATTAGCGGCATCTAAACAGCAAGAACAGCTCATTCACAGACAATGTGGGCGACTCTAATTTTTCCGGGGCAGATCGCACTGATTACCCCCAGGCCTGGATTTCGTTGGAGGGGCAGCTTTGCGCTTACTCAGAGTTTACTTTAGTTCACTTCCAGTTCATACGGGGGTTTACGGTCCCTCTGGGGAGCCCGATCTCTACAAGCTCATAGTTCCCAGTTAGACCCTGATGATGTGTGCGACTAGTGGCTCCCTTAATTGGCCCCATGTGTTTCTGCACAATTCAATTAACACCTGACCGGCAGCAATCACAATACGTCCCCGCATTAGCAGTCTACAGATTACTACTGTTCACGTTAATCTATTTAATTAATTTTGTTCAGTTGGATGACATCTGCCAGGGTCCCAGGTGCTGGTGAATTCGGGGGATCTAGGCGACCTGTTGGGCTGGGCATGACGTTTGCCAACAATGTACTCATTATAAGAGCAATTTAGTGTATTTTAATAGTGAGGCATTTAAATAACTCTCACCTACCGTTATCTCGACTAAATTATTTAGAGATATCTCGAAATATTTTAAGATATCTTGAAATGCATTTAGAGATATCTTTAAATAAAAATGTGGCTTGCTATACTAGTCACCTATTAGAACTGGAATGTAGGACTTGAACGTATTTGAACTATGCATTTCTCTAATTTTGAAAGGGTAATGGTATTATGCTTGATTTGCAATTTTAGGTGTCATTGCACTTTTGTAGCCGAAATAATATTATTTTATTATTATATATTTCTTGGCAGAGGCCCTTATCCAGGAGAAATATCTTGCAATGCCATGGATTAGAATACTTCTCAGAAACTTAACAGTAAAAAAAATACCATTGAAAAATACCAGCAATTATTATTATTATTATTATTATTATTATTATTATTATTATTATTATTATTAGTAGTAGTAGTAGTAGTAGTAGTAGTAGTAGTAGTAGTAGTAGTATTACTAGAGGCGGGAGAAACGAATGGCAATGACGTAACTATTTTAATAGTGGAATTATGGAATCGCACCCATCCTGTTCTGTGAGGTTTACTTTAAGTCTGAAGTTGTCGGGTATATTGTATTGCCTTAATGTATTCTATTTTTGTAAAATCAACAACAACAAGAACAACAACAACAATTGACCTAGTTAGTAAACTAAGCAATATAGACTCACAGGTGTTAGGAAATCAACAGGCGTTCGTCAAAAACATTACGAAACACAGCTAAAAATAATAACAGGCGTTTTCGGGACCTGCAATAGTCCACTCTCCTTTCCGCTTGAAACGCCACGGTGTGGCTGAGCGGTTATTGGGCATCGCCGTTTCCGAGTGTGAACAGAGCAGCAGGGGGAGGCTGCGAGGGAGGGACCGGCCGAGAGCACACACTGGACAGCCACTGTGAGCGCCCACATCTGGACAGCCACTGTGAGCGCCCACATCTGGACAGCCCGGACTAGGTATCGCTGATCATATCCCCCGGGATGGAGACGCGGAGGCGAGCGGGAGCTGCGGCAGTGCCAGCCCTGTGCGCGTTGCTGCTGCTGCAGGGTCTCCGGGCGCCGGGCACAGGTGGCACCCCCGCGGCGCTGGAAGGTGGGTACAGCCGAGCCCAGTCTGGGGAGGAGCCAGAGAAACGCAGGTGTATTGGAGCGCAGGTGTTTAACTGATGGGCTATTTTCTGGCTGTGTTCATGTGTGCGTGTTTTGTTTTGTCATCTCCACACACAGCTTATAACAAACTCCTAAACTTGATCAAGTATATATGCGTTTTTGTCGCATTCAGACCTATATATAAGCTGTGAGACGATCGTGCTGCGTTGTGATGCCAGCCTGCTCGGTTTGGTTGTGTTGTTTTCATCTCTGAAGACAGAAATATGCGCTGGCGCAGACTCACGCAGGCATGTGCAATTAATTTACACTGACACGTAATGCTGCGTTGGACGAGCGAAGTCCATAGATTTGCCATGCATATAAACCCTGCTGATTATTGCAGCTACTGGGGCATATTATTGTCAGGAAGCCCATATGTATATAGGCTACGCAGACATACGTCTAAAAGTGGGCTAATAGTTTGTTTTACTTGGGTTTTAACTCCGTTTCAGGTAAACAAGTCTTGTCTTTCCCTCGGCGGCCCTCGGGGGATTGAGAAACAATTACTTTTCCAGGCGATGCGTTCTTGGCGCTAACGTGCTCCTGTCAAATCCCCTTTTTTTACTAGTTGTTCTTCTGTACAGCCTTGCAGTGCCTTAACTCACCTCGTACCCAGAGCCGCGCCCAAGCAGGGCATGGGCATCTAAGTTCCTCTTCCAGTCGCAGACGCGGGTGTGTGCAAGAGCGCTTCCCCAGCGCCGCGGTCACATTACGAGGCTGAAGTTGGCTTCTTATTTGCATCCCAGCTTCCTATTCAAGCGCTCTTACCCGTACAGAAAACTGAAACCCTGGCTTGGATGTTACACTGTCGCAACTAATCTGTTACATTTAACACATTCTCTGTTTGATCAGGTACAATACAACGTTGTGTTAAACTTGGGGCCAGTTGTGATATTAGGGGGGCATCAATTTCTCCGCGTTCATCGGACCCCTTGTTTCTCTGCAGACACTGCCGAGAGCGGATTACTCTCTGTAAGTTACGGTTGCGTTTACACCCACGCAAGATTAGTGCAGCAACACTTTAAGATGGTCTCAATCCTTATTTATGCTTTGTCTTTTGCCGGCAGACATTCATATAAATAAATCATAATAAATATGTCAGCTATATTTTGTGACAGCTGTATGTTGCCCTTGTTAAGGGTGTTTACTAAGAAAAAATGGATAATGATATTAATATTAATAATGATAGTGATAATAATATCACAATCATCTGCAGTCTCACCCACAGAGGTTCAGTGCAGCACTGTACTGTGCCATACAGAGCAGTATAGCACAGTATAGATTATAGTGCATTAAAGTGCCATGCAGTCAAGCACAGGGCAGTGCAGTTCAGCTATGTGCAGCGCAGTACAGTAGCTCATTCAGTGTGATGCACAGTGAGTCAGAGAGCATGACCAGGGCTTGAACTGTGTACCTTCCTGCAACAAGAGCCCCTTCACAGACAAACGGACTGCAGGGATGAGAGGGAGTGGGAAGAGAAACCAACATCCAGACCCCTATTCCTGCCTCACATCAGTTGTGTCTTTAAAAGAAAAGCATTTGCGTGTGCAAGCGTCAGTGTGTGAATGAGTGCATGCATGCATGTGCGTGTCTGAGTGTGAGTGTGGGTGAGCGTGCATGTGTGAATTTGAATGTACATGAGTGCAAGTGTGTGAGTGTATGTATGCATGTGAGTGCAAGTGTTTGTGTGAGTGCATTTGCATGTGTGTGCATGCGAGTGTGTGTGTGTGTGTATCTTGTCTGCTTTTTGTTCTTTCCTGTTCCATCGATGTTTCTGAGAAATTCTCACGCAGCTGTTTGTGAGTCACTACTGGTTTTGCTGACACGGTCTGATCCCACTCCAGGTGGGGGGGGCGGGGGGGGGAATTGAGCAACCATCAGTTCTTAGCAGTTCCCTAAAACATCGCCAGGATGCTATCGTCTCCTTAGGTCGGGATGGGTAAGATTGGTTGACAAACGATAAAGACTGGTTGCGGATCTGTTGGTTACCAAATGATAGGGGAGGGGGTGATTCCTCCATTACCCTCTGGTGCCAGTCAAAGGGTGACGTCAATCACTTGCCAGGTTTATGAACAGGATAATTTGGGCTGCGTTAGATTTTGCCTGGTTAGAGAACGACCCCAGTCAGATATAGGGGAACCTGGGGAGTTTTGCACTTTTGGAACCGTTGAATCCCACATTGAACGTGCTGTAAAGACCACACCAGCAGGGTACAAAGTCTGCATTATACAAGTGGTTATAAAGTAAAATGCACCCGGCCAGGGGAACCAATCCCACACTGGCCAATGGCTTACAGACATTAATAATCACACCCAGAAACAGGACAAAAAACAGATGAGTTCTGAGGTCAAAATGATTCTTTCAGCTTAGAAATGAAAGGAAAGACAGAGTGCCATCTCCTCGGCACTCCCAACCCTGGTTACATGCAGCGTGTGCAACACGAGTACAGAGTATCATCACCAGTGATTTGAATGCAGTGTTATGAAATTGTCTCGAGGACATTGTGTTGTGTTTGTCATGGGACCCAGCTTGCTCCAACCAGGCCTGTCTCTGCTTGATTCTCTGCAGAAGACCTGCTGAACACCCTGGTGAAGCAAAGACTGGACTGGACGACTTCGCCAAACAAAGCTGTGAGTCTGGGAGAGCTCCCCAATGTTGCTGTGATGTCCTGCATGGGGCTTGGTGGTCCTCAGTGCATCTTGCTGCCCTTCCTCCTCCCTGCCTTCATAGCTGGAATGGACATCTGTTTCTCAGTTAAAGACTGCATTTAAGTGAGATTCTGAGGGGGGGTGCTGGCAAAGTGCGGTGCGTGGGGTGGATTGCTGCTGAGGTGCGGTCCAAGTTCCAAGTTGCGGATCATGGCATGGATAGGAGGAGTGGAGATTGCGACAAATAGGCACGTTCCTGCTGCGTGGGCCCCACCGACAAGATGCGCAGCCCCCCTTCCCCCTGAATCATCATCACCTTTCCCCCACTTACTACGCCGCTGACCACAGAGGCACAACAAGCACGAGGATATTAAACACTGCTTCCTTTTAGAGCAATAGAAAAGCAAGCGCATATTGACACCACACACACACACAGCGCGCACAAAATTACACACAGGTTACACAAGGCAGTACACGCCGCACACGTCACATACATCATACATTCAGGGTACGCACACATGGCACACACATCGCAGGACGTGTTACACACTGTTACACACACACGGTACACAAACATTATCCATACAAGGTGCATACCTTACAGCACACATCTAGCCTCACGTGACACTGACTGAGGCCAGGACTGAATCAGAAGAGGCTCCACGGGCTGCTTGAGGACACACTGTGTCCTGATAACTAGGCTCTGTTTTCCATTTCCTCACTGAAAAGCGATTGCAAAAATTATGCTGACTGACTGATCTATATATATATATATATATATATATAATATGTTTTTTATTTGTTTGTTTGAGAGGAACATGTACAGGAACTTCTCAGGTTTTTTTTATAATTTGTTAGTTAAATTTAGCACTGACGCACTGTGTAACTCTGTAGGTTCAGCACTTTTGCCACCTGCATCAGCATCCCTCTGCTCTGACTGGTGCCCTGGTGTGGAGGGGGGGGTGATTGTGGTACCAGCCTCTCACAGGGCAGGTGCCTGTCTGTTGGCCCATCTATCTATTTTGTATGTTTTGTTGTTGCTGTTCTTTTTTCCCTTTAAAGCTCTCATACACTTAAACAAACCAATTTTCTTAAGATGCGATGAGATCATGGCAGTGCAGCATTTAACTACTGAGGAGATGACAAGGGGATGGGGGTGGTAGCTGTACTAGGGACCCTGCTGCCCCCCCTCAGTGTGACCCCTTTCATTGCAGTGGAAAGAAGTTTCCCTTCCCGTTGTGAGAGCCGCCCCGCACCCGATCTACCAAGCCTGCAACTCCAAGATGAAGGACGTCATCAAAGACCTGACGACTGATTGGATCCCTCGGGGGGATGCCCGTCACCTGTTCCTGGACCTGCAATTCAGTGAAGAGCTGGAGGGTGATGCCCACTACAGCCCATTGGAAGTCTACCTCGTAGAATCAGAATCAGAAATCAGAGGGTTGCGGTGGAGGGATGCCTCCCAAGATCCCCTGGTGTTTCGAGCCAGCCAGCACTTCCAGAGAACATCAGACATCCACGGGATTAGAGAGGCTCTCGAGAATGTCACCGGCCAGGCTCTGGGGCCTCTCTCCAAGGAGGGTTTCCACCTGAGCTTTTCCTACTCCGGGCCATGCCTCATCATCGCCTCAGTCAGGGTGTTCTTCAGGAGATGCCCAGGCTTCACGCAAGACCAGGCCCGATTCAGGTCAGTGGCAGCAGGGTCCGGGCTGGTGCAGGGGTCCTGTGTGGCCAACTCTACCGAGGTGGCCCCCCCCCACAGAGAGTGCCTGGAGGATGGGCACTGGGGGCCCCTACAGGGCCATTGTGTCTGCAGCCCGGGATACCAGCCAGCAGGAAGCTCTTGTGAAGGTAGGAGGGAGACAGATAATTTTTTTCTTGTTTTGTCTGCCTACGCTGGGCAGCTCCAGTCCTGAGGGGGCTGCAGGGGTTTCTGATTTTGACTGTCAATGATTTCATAGATCGGAGTCAGTATTAGTCTAGGAAGCAAGAAGGCCTTGACTCGGGGTTGGGGGGTCATCAATTAAGCAGGTTAAAGATTTGGATAAAAATAAGAAGCCATAAGGCACTGTGGCTCTCTACAGGGAGAGAGTGTATTCCTGCTGAGTGAATATTGGGCTCTGAAAGCATCTGATTTTTACTCACCTTGCCCCTGCTGTAGCCATCTCCCCTCTCCCTCGTTTTCCTCCTGTCATCTTCACTGTGATTGCCTGCCTGCTCCCCTCATGCTCCTTCTGAAAAATTGTGTCTCCTGTCTGCCCCCCTCTCCTCTCCCAGCCTGCAGGATCGGACAATATAAGCCAGCGAACGACAGTGGGGCGTGCCGGCCCTGTCCTCCCCACACCAGGACGCACAGCGAGGCAGCTGAGCAGTGCCAGTGCATGCTGGGATATTCCCGCATGGCAAGCGACCCCTTTGAGATGGGCTGTACGAGTACGTGAGCTTTAAACAATAAAAAGGCCCATCTCTGGATTTTGAGTCAGCATCAAGAGAAATTCTGTTATAGTGTGTGTGTGTGTGTGTGTGTGTGTATGCTGGTAGTGTCTGTATAAGAAGTTCTAGAAATGATTACTGTGACGAATATCATGATTTCTGTGGCAACAGACCTTTCCAGATCCCCTTCAACCTTCTCCTCTCTGTCACAGAACCTCCAACGGCCCCGAGAAACCTAACCTCCCACTTCCTGAGCCCCTCCTCACTCCTCCTGTCCTGGGAACCACCCTCTGACCTGGGGGGCCGCCGGGAGGTGCTGTACAAGGTACAGTGCTTGGAGAGGGCCGGGGGGAGCAGTTGGGATGACTGTGGGGAAAGTGTCCAGTGGGGATCGGACAGTGAGGGACTGGCAGAGACCGGAGTCAACATCACCGGGCTGCACCCCCGGCGGGACTACCGATTCTCCGTCTGCGCCACCAACACCGTGTCGGACTCCCAGATGGCCCACGCCTCCACCACCACTGTCACCATTAGTCGCTGTGAGTGGAGTTTCATACATCGTTTTAAAGCTGATGCTCTCTTCTCTGAGATAGACTTGGCCTTCAAATGTTGGTTGCTATTACACACTTCGTTGTCCCAGGTGCCACTGGCAGTGCATGGTTTTGTGCGGCACTGTTGCCGCCAGGTCACCGAGTTCCCTGGGTCCGACCCTGTGTATGTGTTTCAGGGACTGACATGCTGACCCTCCCCCCGGTGCAAGAGCCCCTAGGGAAACCCTCGCAGCAGCACTGGGTGTTGTGGGCCTGCCTGGCTGGGGTCCTGGTGCTGGGTTCTGTGGTGGCCATTGCCTGCCTGGCACGAAGAAAGTACCACAAACTGTAGTAAGTAGTGGGATGCAATGCATGCTGGGGATTAGGATTGTATTGTAGCAGAGGGTGAATAGCACCATCCTGTAACAGTGGCCTACCCGGAGCCTGTGCTAATTGAAGTCTAGTGGGCTTTTTGGCAAATTAACACACGTGTTCTCAGGTGAACTCTAATCAGGGTCTGTCCAATAGCGGCCTAATGGGGTTCTCTTCTAACGCCAATCTCTCGCTAACCAGTCAGGAGCAGGAGGTGGAGCTGCTGCCAATCCAAATGCGAGTGACATACCGCCGGACCGAAGAGGCCAGGCCTGCCCCCCCGCAGGTCAACTGTGAGTGTAAGAGAACTGAACCCTGAAATATTATCATTGACTGTACAATACCATGCCTTAAATGACCAGACAATACCATACAATAGAAATCAATACCATATTATACAACACCAAGTAACACAACACAACACCAGGTCATGAGTGTTTTATAATAGACATGGTTGGACTCCAGGGTGTTTTTAAACTGCTGTGCTGTGTGACCGTGGCCCCGGGCCCCTCTCTGTGTCTCAGTGCAGAACGCCGGGCTCAGTGACCGGCTGGCGGACAGACTGAGGGACGTCCTGGTGGACCGCTGCCAGCTCACCCTGGGCAAAGCCCTGGGCAAAGGTCAGTGGGATCTGTCAAATGTGAGCTGTCAAATGTAACTCAGTCAGTCTGTGTGTGCATACATGTGTGTGCTTGCATGTGCCTATGTGCCTGCATGTGAGTGTGCATGCATACATGGGCGTGTGTGTGTGTGTGCCTCTCAGCGCTGAGTGGTGTGTGACTGCCCCCCTGTGTTTCCAGGAGAGTTTGGGACTGTGTACGAGGGTGTCTTCAGCCAGGTGGAGCAGGGAGACATCAAGGTAGCGGTCAAGACCATGAAAGGTACGGGCTGGGAAAACAACAAACAACCATCATTTGTTTTCATACCCAGAGACACTTCATAGAAAAGATAGCAAGACATTATTCACATACCACCATCCCACAACCGCCTCATTGCCGGTTACAGTCATTTCAGATATTACCAATATTTTTGAGTCCGTAATCCATATGTTTATCTGTATGTTCAAAATTTACGTTGCGGTTGATTTCTGCCATCATATAAAATAAGAATGGATTACAGACTCATATATGTTTGCACTATAGCCCATGTATTGAAATACTGCAATGCTGATACAGGCACAATATAAGGCTCATAAGTAATCTACCACCTACTAAAAATACATGGGTGTCCTGAAGGGGCTGTCATGAAACTATCCCAGAAAGATCGGTTTGGGGGAACGTCTATGGCATTGCATCGTACAGCAGCAGTATTCCTCCTTCTGTCCCCATCTCACCACTATCATCACCCAGCTCCTATTGGGTAGAATAGCCACACCCCTGTCCCATAGATATTGTAGTATAATTGGACCTGAAAAGTATTAGGTTTCCTCTCTTTTGTTAGTTCTTTTGTTGCATCATTGCACACGGGGAGAATAGAGAGGCAGGGGAAGACAGAAGCCTTGGCTGGCTTTTTGTGTCAGTTCGTTAGAGAAGTCCTCGCCCTTTTTGTCCCGAATGGGTTGGCCGTACTGTTTCAGGGCCTGAGTTGCTCTCCTAGCCCTACTGTTGCCGCTGACTCAGAGTAGTATGGTAAGCCTACCGGGACAAAAAGGTGTGTTGGTATTTTCCCCTTGTGGAAGTTATAGTTATGGTTAAAACAAAGAAACAAAGGTTTAAGTGTTGGTTGACCCTTCCTGTGTGGGGGATGGGTTCAGGGTTAGGGTTAGATCCTTCTCATTGGGTTGCTGGATTTGTTACCACAATGCAATGGGCCCCGAAAACCCAGGCTTGCCTTGTAACGAGCCACGCTGTGTTGTCTGTCCTGTCCTTCAGTGGGCATCTACAGCCAAGATGACCTGGAGTCCTTCCTGGGGGAGGCGGAGATCATGCGGACCTTTGACCACAGCAACGTGGTCAAACTCCTGGGTGAGCAATCCGTCGAAACAAGTGGGCTGGGACCCAGTACGTACACACTGCCGAGCCTGAGATAGACCAAGGCAGGTGACAAGGGACCCCCCTGGGTCGGGCTGGGCATTTCCCTGATACAGTGTGGTGAGTCACAGTGATGCCGTGGTGTATGTTTGTGTGTATAATGTATCGAGTTAAAATAGTTCCTGGGTGTATAGACGGATGTATGTGGGAGAGCTTCTAGGTATGAGCTACGTCCGGTGTGAGTTCAAGTTTTTTAAATACAAAAGAGATGACAATAAACTACAGTGAAGAAAAAAGTATTTGATCCCCTGCTGATTTTGTACGTTTGCCCACTGACAAAGAAATGATCAGTCTATAATTTTAATGGTAGGTGTATTTTAACAGTGAGAGACAGAATAACAACAAAAAAATCCAGAAAAACGCATTTCAAAAAAGTTATAAATTGGTTTGCATATTAATGAGTGAAATAAGTATTTGATCCCCTATCAATCAGCAAGATTTCTGGCTCCCAGGTGTCTTTTATACAGGTAACGAGCTGAGATTAGGAGCACTTTCTTAAAGGGAGTGCTCCTAATCTCAGCTCGTTACCTGTATAAAAGACACCTGTCCACAGAAGCAATCAATAAATCAGATTCCAAACTCTCCACCATGGCCAAGACCAAAGAGCTGTCCAAGGATGTCAGGGACAAGATTGTAGACCTACACAAGGCTGGAATGGGCTACAAGAGCATCGCCAAGCAGCTTGGTGAGAAGGTGACAACAGTTGGTGCGATTATTCGCAAATGGAAGAAACACAAAATAACTGTCAGTCTCCCTCGGTCTGGGGCACCATGCAAGATCTCGCCTCGTGGAGTTTCAATGATCATGAGAACGGTGAGGAATCAGCCCAGAACTACACGGGAGGATCTTGTTAATGATCTCAAGGCAGCTGGGACCATAGTCACCAAGAAAACTATTGTTACACACTACGCCGTGAAGGACTGAAATCCTGCAGCGCCCGCAAGGTCCCCCTGCTCAAGAAAGCACATGTACAGGCCCGTCTGAAGTTTGCCAATGAACATCTGAATGATTCAGAGGAGAACTGGGTGAAAGTGTTGTGGTCAGATGAGACCAAAATCGAGCTCTTTGGCATCAACTCAACTCGCCGTGTTTGGAGGAGGAGGAATGACCCCAAGAACACCATCCCCACCGTCAAACATGGAGGTGGAAACATTATGCTTTGGGGGTGTTTTTCTGCTAAGGGGACAGGACAACTGCACCGCATCAAAGGGACAATGGACGGGGCCATGTACCGTCAAATCTTGGGTGAGAACCTCCTTCCCTTAGCCAGGGATTTTGTTGTTGTTATTCTGTCTCTCACTGTTAAAATACACCTACCATTAAAATTATAGATTGATCATTTCTTTGTCAGTGGGCAAACGTACAAAATCAGCAGGGGATCAAATACTTTTTTCCCTCACTGTATCTGTGTGTTTTGCTCATGTTCAAAAGGAAATGAAAGAAACATTTTTCATTTGAATCGTGAATCATACAAATATGTATTTTTCACAGTTTTTGTTGTACAATTTTAGAGTAAAAAATGAGAGCGATGTATTCAGCTCACAAGGAGAAGAACAGCACCAGTTTGATTTGAAACCAGAAACTCACACTGACCACCCTCTGAGCTCCTCGGCAGATCACAATCCCCCATCGCACAGTGTCTCTGTTTCTCGGGTGTGTCTGGCCTCCGCCCACTCAGCTGCCATTGTGCTCTCGTCCTCCTGCAGGGGTCGCTCTGGAGGCCAGCGAGGAGGGCTCTGTGCCCGTGCCTCTTGTCATCCTGCCCTTCATGCAGCACGGGGACCTGCGCCGCTTCCTCATTGCCACCCGCTATGGAGACGTGCCCATGGTGAGCCTGGTGTAACTATGGGTTTGTGTGTTTGTGGGTCAGTCTCCTTCATGCCCACACCACTGCCCTGAGTGCCTGCTGTATGTTCATAGTAATGTGTGTGTGTGTGTGTGTGTGTGTGTGAAGCCTATAGAGGCCAAAGGGAGATGGCATGACCCCACTACATCAGGAAACCGAACAGCCAGAATCCAATCATACTAATCCTGGCACTGTCTCCTCACCTGTGTTGCAGTTTGTGCCCTATCAGAGCCTGCTGCGCTTCATGATTGACATCGCCACAGGGATGGAGTACCTCAGCTCACAGGGCTTCCTGCACAGAGACCTGGCGGCCCGCAACTGCATGTGAGTCCAGCAGGTGGTGCCATTGAACCAAGGATAATGGGTTAGAGTAGAGTAGAGTAGAGGAGGAGAAAGGGAGTCGGGGGGGGGCAGGGGTTAGGGGTTGAGAGTGAACTGTAGATGTGGAAGACAGTACAGAGTGAGAGAGAGAGGGAGGAAGAAGTGGCAGTGAGGGAGAGAAGGCTTAGAGCTTCGAGCGGACAGACTTGGGGAGGAGGAAACGGAAAGACTGAGAGACTGTCTGGGTGAGGGGTTAGATCTGGAGGAACTATGAGATTGAGAGAGAGAGAGAGAGAGAGAGAGGGAAGGAGGGAGGGATTGAGAGGAGAGAGGGAGAGTGAAGGAGGAGAGGGACAGGGAGAGGGGGAGAGGGACAGGGAGAGGGGGAGAGGGGGAGAGGGAGAACCCCCACCTGAACCGAAGCTGCCCATCTCTCTGCGGAGCCCAGGCTGGGGGACGACCTGCGCGTGTGTGTGGCGGACTTCGGCCTGTCCAAGAAAATCTACAGCAGCAACTACTACCGACAGAGGGTGGCCAAGCGCATGCCGGTGAAGTGGATGGCGATGGAGAGCCTAGCGGAGTCGGTGTTCAGCAGCCGCAGCGACGTGGTGGGTGGGCTGGAGTCAGAGCTCTTCTGATTGCTCAGCCTTGTCTGCCTGTCTTGTAGGGTGACCACCAGTGTGGTGTGTGTTCAGTCTGTTCAGTGTGCCACTCTGTGCCGCAGCTGTGTTCAGTGTGCCACTCTGTGCTGCAGTGTGTTCAATGTGTTGCTCTGTACTGCAGCTGTGTTCAGTGTGTCGCTCTATGCTGCAGTGTGCTCAGTGTGTCACTTTGTGCCACAGTGGTCGTTCGGGGTGACGATGTGGGAGATCGCGTCCCGTGGCCGGACGCCCTACCCTGGGGTTGACAACCACGAGGTCCTGGACCTGCTGGAGTCAGGTCAGCGGCTGAAGGAACCTGCGGACTGCGACGCCGAGCTGTGAGTGTCCTGGACAATGTGTGTGCGTGCGTGCGTACGTGCGTGTGTGATGTGGTATTGTTTCTGTATTTGTTACTGGCATTGTGTATGTCTACGTCTTATTCTAAGCGTTCTTTCTGTTCGAATGTTCTTGTTCCAAAGTGGATCTGATGCTCCAGCGCTCTGGAACTCATGGGCTCTGAGGCTCTGCTCGTCTCCTGTTCACTTGTTGACAGTGTTCTGTAGCCAGTAGCATAAAACAGCATCAGTTCAGTTTCCCCCAAGTCTTCTCCTTCAAGGCAGTCCTGTGATGCCTGGTTCTTTGTGCAGGTACACGCTGATGCAGAGCTGCTGGTACAGGGAGCCTGGGCGGCGGCCGGACTTCACCGAGCTGAGGGGGAAGCTGCGTGGTCTGTTGGCGGCCCTGCCCCCTCTTCAGGC
Source organism: Amia ocellicauda (assembly GCF_036373705.1). NCBI lineage: Eukaryota > Metazoa > Chordata > Actinopteri > Amiiformes > Amiidae > Amia > Amia ocellicauda. Next base: position 23,458,949 of record NC_089861.1, on the reverse strand, counting down.
CACGGAAGAGGCCCACTACCTCAACCAGGGCCTGGAGGCGGCCGCGTGGGGGGCCGGGGACGGGGAGACGGATGAAATGGCAGGGGCCAGGGGCAACCTTTACCTGTCCAGCCCTGGTGCAGCCCCCCCGCGGGATGAGGAGAGGGACCAGCTGTTAACCAAGGGCCAACTCACCGTCGACCTCCCGTAGGGGAAGCAGGGTGGTTGCATTCAGAAGCCATTTTCCTTGCATTTTCATTTTGATTTATTTCTGCCTCTGAGCATCTCATGAGTTTTAAGGGTGTGCTGGCTGTGTCTCGGGTGGGGCCCCCTATGGGACAGGCAGGGACAGTAGGAGTGCTATTCCTCACTGAGAAATCAGACAAGGGTTTGCTTAGTGTGCTGTGCTGCACTGGATGGGGCTCCAGTCTGGCCCCTATACTATAGTGTCATATTGGAGGCTTGTCATGGTTTGCCAAGCAACAGCACCCCCTTGTGACCTGAATGGCAGCTGCGCATTGTTCTCAACTGTTAAATCCAAAAATCATAACATATCGACCATTCTAATGTGTAAATAAATACAGTATTTTAGTTTTTAGAGCTAATAACAGGCCTATATATAAAATGTCTAATTATGCAGTTTGATATCTTATCTAAGGGTTAGTTAGAACAGAAATCTCTGCTGGCCAGGATGCTCAGAAGCAGTGGAGGGGGAATTCTGCTGTCATACTCTTCCTCCTCTATGTTGCACAGTGCACTGGACTACATCCATAAACACAACTGATTGACTATGTACTGGTGATTGTCTGCTGGTTTCTTACTATGTGCTGGGCACCGTGTACTCTTATATATCTGATTTTAATATTCTGATATATTTTTAGTAAAGACAATACCAAATAAATGCTAATATTATTAATATGAATTATTGTATTTATTTTATTTGTCTCCCACTCACTATTGCATACTAATATTATATTATATTTCGAAATGCTATGTTTAATGTAAATAGAATTTGTAATGTTTGATGCCTTGTACTGAACTAAATTTTTGCACATTGTTTTGCACTTATGTTATAAGTCGCCCTGGATAAGGACGTCTGCCAAGAAATAATTAAATAAATAAATATTATTATTAATTAATTAAATATTGCTGCGCATGCACAGTAGAGGCTTCATTGGAGCTCATCCGGAGTTTCAGTAGGTCTGCCACTCCTGACCTGCGCAGAACCCATTCGCGCAGCCCTGCGTGTCAGCAGGAGGGAGTTTGACGCGGGGCGAGGCGTGAAAATGCGACATGCGCACAGGGTAGCGCCTGACTAAAGCAGATACAAATAATAATAATAATAATAATAATAATAATAATAATAATATCATGGCCAATAAATATGCGTCTGATACGGTGGGGTGGGGGGGTCGCAGGAATTTGTGCCCGTCCCTGACAGGAATGGCTCCGGAGTGAGGTAATGGCCCGTCCATATGGCTTTATTTAACCAGGGGGGGCTGGGGGGGCAGCTGCCGTAATGCCTACCCATTGTGTGTAAAATAAAAAAACACAAGCGGGGACGGGTCGTTAGGTGATTATACGGCCGCATCTCGGCAGCGCTGCGGGTCTCTGGGGCTTTGGGCACACGCGTCCCATTGTTTGGAGCCCTGCAGAAAGCGCGCCCCCTTCCCCAGCCCCCCATGCTGGGACTGGACAGTTGGTAGGGGGGCTCTTTTGTTCCCTAACACAACCCCCTTAAACACACACACCGCCGCTTTTAGGAAGCAAGAAGCCTCCAGACAGAGGCGCATTCCGCTGGGCCACCTCCCGACCCCCTGCCCTGTCGGCGCACTGCGGCCTTGCATAGGTGTGTGTGTGGCGTGTAGAGCAGCGCAGTGTATTTATCCACCGAGCATGCACTTAATAAGAAGCGTTTGCATGTGTACGTTTTAAGGACATAAGAAGAAGGTGCGCGTCGTTCTGCATCAGTGCCGGTTTCGGAGGCCCTGGCAGTGGCAGGTCATCGCGCCGGCCGCTCACCTGTAACCCGATCCCCGCTCTGCGCAGCTGCCAGCACATCTGCTCCGGACGGGGAGCTGTCCAGGCGGCCGGCCACCCGAGCGCCTTCGGGGGAGCGCCTGCCGAGACTGGGCTTGAGCGCGGCAGCAGGACGGGCGGACCCCAGGGAGAAGAGGCGTCCGGGTACCCGCCCGGCAGGGCAGATCCGAGTCAGCCTCCCCTCCCCCCGAGCGCCGCCGCAGTCCCCAGAGCCCGTGGAGGCATCTGCTGCCGCCTGCGCTGCTCAGAGACGGTGGCATCCACAGATTGTGGATTGTTCAGCATCTCATAACGGTTGATCGTCAGTTTTGAAGTGGGGGGTCACATATCCAGTGTGTGTGTGTGTGTTGGGGGGGTCGAATGAGAGGGACAAATTGACTCTCAATATTGGTGGGACAAGCCCCCCAACCCAAACCTATGCCTATGCACATATCGATGTTTGCAAATATGACTGATATACAATAATTGCAACAATATACTTTTAGAACTAATTTGTTAATTTAACACATCGTGTTTATTCAAGGAAAATACAAGTTTGTGTTAAAATTTACCAAAATGTTGTATCAAAAGTCTTTGTTAAAAAGACACATTATTGTGCTACAAATACACATTACTGTTGTAATTTTGAACATTGTAACACAAAGTTGTGTTGTCCTTGAATTAACACATTCGTTCTAATTGTGTGCAGTTCTGCCTTAAAGTTTAAGAAAAAACATTACATACATGCGGGTGTAATAATTATGATGATGATGATGATGATGATGATTATAAATCAATACAAATCTTACACATTGCAGTTTAACAAGTGAAAAGCCTACATCATAACGCATCGCATTTAAACTGTGAAATCAGGATCGAGGGGTGTCTTTCAATCGCATCTCACTGACACAGATTCCCAGTCACCGGTTCTGTTAAGTAATGAATAGCCCGGTTGGAATTAGCACGGGCCTCCCCAGCCCAGACGCCAGGTTGACTGATGGCGATGGATGGGAAAACAATATGTTTGTGTTTGAATGCGGAGACTGAAAGTCATTCCGTTGCTGTTTGCTGGGGACGTTTATAGTTGGATCAAATCTACTAATAGGCTCTTCTCCTGATTCCTTTCAATTCTAATTCTTATTTTGCGGTGCCCAGAAGTGCATACAACAGTTCTGCCTTAAAGATAAAGATGTTTTAAACAAATACAAACGGGTGTATTGAGATGGTCCACGGGGCGGCAGTGTTGAGCTTCCCTTGTCATTCTAGCACAGCTGAACGGCTCCAGCAAACTCAACTCATCTCACCTCACCTCAATATAAATCAAACGCCAGAGTCGCGTTAGCCTGTCGACACAACATCTAACGCCTGCGCTGACTCATCTGAAATCCCCAACGATTCACTCAGTCTGAAAGGGTGGTCTCTGAGAGCGTGGACACTTCCTAAAGGTCGTGAAAGCCCCCCAGGAAGTGACCTTATGACCTCTAGTCAGGGTCCTGTTAGGGAATTGCTTTTTCAGGCACTATTTCAATTAATTTGACCACAACTGAAAAGGTGGGAAGGAAACATGACTCCCTTTAGACTCTGGAGTTTGTAGCTTTTTTATTCTTCTGCACTACACTTTCCACCAGGCCTGGGCCTCTAACCCCCTGAGGTGAGTGGTCTGACCCCCCTCCCAGCTCACAGCCCCCCAGTGACCGGTCCGGCCCCAGCAGTCTGCCTGTGTGTCCTCATTGCATCTCTCTTGCCCACCAGCCAGTTCCGATGTCCCCATGTTGCTGTGGATGGCGGTCCTCGCACCACCTTTAACCTCCGACCCTTGCCTGCCACTCGGCCACTGTCAAGGTCAGCGCAGCTCTCCCAGCTGGAGGGGAGGGGAGGGTGAGGATGACCCAGACAGCCACTCTGACCTCCCTGAACAGGCACACACTCCCCCCCCCATCACACACACACACAACCCCGCACACACTCCAGCACCCACTTTCACACAAAAAACACACTCTCTCACACACACACAAAAGGGCAGTTTGGTAGACACCACCCCCACTCCTTCCTTACTGAATATTTTATGGCAGCATCTGCACACACATAATACGAGTGGAGGAGAGAAAACATATCAAAGAAGGAAACGAAATCTCCCAAAATCGTATATTACTGCAGTGGGAGTTTCACTTTTAAATGCTTTCATTAACCGACTTTGTATTTGTTCTAGTCCGATCCAATCACTCTCGGTACTACAGACCACTAGAATCGCACCGTGCGTTGGTTATACACGGCCGGCTGCCATGACAAACCATTTATACCACATACATTACATATCCCAGAACAGTTAAGCAAATCCAGTACAACACACAGCGATGCGGGACTGTTGCATTGCCTGGCGAGCATGTCCCACCGCAAATTAAATTCGTGATCTTGTGATCTGCGGGACACGCTCCTCATCCCGGAGACTCATCTCTGTATATACTGTATCTGGATGGCGTTTTGATTCAATGAAAGAAAAGAATAAAACTAAACCAAAAAAAACGGCACAATGAGCTCTCCGTTAGGTCTTTGTACTGCCGGGGAAAGCTGACCCCTGGTCGCCCGTGGCGGGGGGCTGCCTGAACTCGGAGACAACACAAAAAAGAAAAAGAAAAGGGAGAAAAAAAACGAAAAACGAAAGAAAGGACTTGAAGAATGCGGAGCCGTGTCTCAGCAGGTGCAGCGGCGCATTCCTGGCCGCGGAGCTGCTGCTATCAAAGGCATTCCTCAGCAGGCGAGGACAGGCTGCCGCGGCCCGGCCCCGCCCGGCACCCCCGCCCGGCACCCCCGCCCGGACAAGAGAAGAATGGGCCGTGCGAGCGCGGGGAGAGGGGCAGCTGCGAGGCACGATGCCCAGATAAACCGGAGATTAGGAAACAAACAACGCAACAGAACAAACAGGGAGCGGGGGGGGGGGGGGGTCTTGGGGGTCGCTGCTACAGCTCACTCGCGCGTGCTTTTCCCAGTTTGACGCAACCAACAAAACAGGGCATTTATTTTACCCCCCCCCCCCCCTCGCCATTTAAACGAGAGCCCTCCACTCCAGAGCAGAGAGCACCGGACCCTGTCAGCTTTTTAATACTCCCAGTCGAATTGATTGTCAATGTCTGCTCCCATTCAAATCAATACATCAATTAAATCCCCGGCCCTTGGGGGCCCACAAATGAAAGGCCGTTCTGGATCTGTAACTGAATCAACCTTGCTATTTTATCCATTTGAACAATATACTTTTTACAAATATGTTCCTGTTAATGTGTTTTGTTTTTAATTTCAGATGCACTCGACGCTTTAGGAATAGGACCAATTTACATGTCCAGGCGTATTTAATGATTCCTGTTAACGAGTTCATCAAAGCAGTTCAGTGATGGGAGCTGGGTTGGAAGGAAACCCAGAATACACTGCGGCTCTAGTTAGAGACCCCCACTCGGAAGCACGGACTAATTTGACTCCTAATGACCCGAGTGTGTCGTCACAATTGAAACGATCCGTCAATGAGACGTTTTCGGTTGTTTTCAGTCCTTTCAACTAATTTCGTTTAATCTAATGACCCGTTTATAAAAGTCAACTTGAGACCCCCAGTAAATGCAGATATGAAGCTGTTCCTTTGTTAACTAAAATGTTATGAGTTAAACATTCAGTTACGGTTGCCACAGTACAAGTCTTCCAGTTGTCAATCCACGACCTCCTATCTTTATTAAACACTCTACAGCACATACAAAACGACACAAACACGCCAGTATTAACTGCTGGGGAAGCGCAGTGTACCTTCAAAACCCACCGAAGCGTGTCCCTCACAGACCAGCAGGACTGAACACTCCTGACCCGCTGTGTGACACAACCCGGCAGCTCCAGAGGGACCAGTCCGCGCCGCGGTGGCTCTGATCTGGAGGCTGCTGTGCTGTGCCGTGCCGTGCCGTGCCGTGCCGTGCCGTACCGTGCTGTGCCATGCTGTGCCGTGCTGTACCGTGCTGTGCTGTGCTGTACCGTGCTGTGCCATGCTGTGCCGTGCTGTACCGTGCTGTGCCATGCTGTGCCGTGCTGTACCGTGCTGTGCTGTGTTGTAACGTGCTGTGCCGTGCTGTGCTGTGCTGTGCTGTACCGTGCTGTGCCGTGCTGTGCTGTGCTGTACCGTGCTGTGCCGTGCTGTGCTGTGCTGTGCTGTACCGTGCTGTGCCGTGCTGTGCTGTGCTGTACCGTGCTGTGCTGTGCTGTACCGTGCTGTGCCGTGCTGTGCCGTGCTGTGCTGTACCGTGCTGTGCCGTGCTGTGCTGTGCCGTGCTGTGCCGTGCTGTGCCGTGCTGTGCCGTGCTGTACCGTGCTGTGCTGTACCGTGCTGTGCTGTACCGTGCTGTGCCGTGCCGTGCTGTGCCGTGCCGTGCCGTGCCGTGCCGTGCTGTGCCGTGCTGTACCGTGCTGTGCCATGCTGTGCCGTGCTGTACCGTGCTGTGCTGTGCTGTACCGTGCTGTGCCGTGCTGTGCTGTGCTGTACCCCGGGCGGCCGCACGCAGTAGCCGGCGGGCATGGCAGTGCTGTGCTGTAAACAATGCGCGGTGAAAAGGCCTTGGCAGCAGGTGACTGGTGCGTGTAGAGCCGCCTACAAGACCATCTGCAATATGCCGTGTGTGTGTGTTTGGCTCCAGGCGGTGTGACTGCACGCCTGCCTCACCTGGCACTGCTGTGCACCGTAAACACGCGTCCACCTGTCGCTCCGCACGGCCGTCCTGCGCCTGCGCCTCAGCTGCACGAACTGGAGCAACACAGAAGTGAACAATGGCCATTAACAATTTACACGCGTTTACTGAGGCCATTAACAATTTACACGCGTTTACTGAGGCCATTAAGGCACGCGTCAGGTGAGGGCTCTAGCGGCCAGCCCGGGGCAACGCCGCCGGTAATTAACAGGCTGCTCTCTCGCCCAAAACGTTTCTTGTATGTCGCCTTGGTTTAAATTATTAAATGTTACACAGACAGAAGGGGGTAGGCGGGGGGTCGACAGATCCACAGTACGAATCTGTTAATTGTTTCGGCAAATTACATTGGTCACACTGTTGGCTATACTAGAAAACCGAATCACCGAATGTAAGTTTCTTATAGGCTACTCTCTGCAGCCCTGGAACAAAATAAGAGGCCCCTGCAAATGTGTCTTAAATCAGCATCTCTACATGTATGGCAGCCATTTCATTCCATTCATATTTTTATTTGGAATTTGGGAGAGATGTTGTCAGTAGTTTATAGAATAAAACAAAAATGTTCATTTTACCTAAACACACAATACCTATAAATAGTAAAACCAGAGATCCTTTTGCAGTGGTCTCTTAATTTTTTCCAAAGCTGTGTATATTGTGTAGACTAGTATGTACTACATCAATAACATGTCAACCACTTTGGGAAATTATAGCAATTTAAACAGATTTCGTTACAATCATTCACCAGGCCGTTTGTTCCCGCAGGTTTCTGCAGCGCGGTGAACTCTGACCCTCCATTTTCCAAATGTATGTATTCACTTTAAATTAAACTAACCAAGATGAAGTTTGTCCCAGAAAGCATATTCCTGGTTTCATTTTTGATGCATTAAAAGGCTTCTGTAAAATAATCTCTTGCCATCTACCTGCGCTCTGGGATGGACTCATGTAATGAATGTCGAGCATTTCGAAATGAATAATCCTGTTTGCCATCTACCCGCATTCGCGTATCTCCAGGGATTACTGTGCAATTTACAGTAGGACACTTTACAGTAACTCCTGATTTACTGTAATTATTGCAGTTACTTACTGGCAACTCTGCTGCCAGTATGTTACTGTATTTCTTTACGGTGTAGTTTTCTGGGGTCGTGGAAGTAATCTAACAAATGTAGTAGAAGTGATAGTAGCCTAGTATGGGCACATACGACAGATTGTGTTTAAATGTGACGCCTTCACGTAGCAGTTAAGCAGTATTAAGTAAACAGTTGGCAAGTGGATCATTTCTGACATTTCGTGCCCTGAGCTGGAACACATGGCAGACGTTCAACCACGGGCTCTTTCCACAGCAGTGCGCGGCGCTCGTAAGGAGAGGGACGCGGTCAGGCGAGTTGTACTGTCCAACACCGAAGTGGTAGAAGTTGCGTTGCAGAAGTGCTTGGTACAACAGTGGCAAGAGAGAGGAAGTAGAAACTGTATTCCAGAGTAGAAGTGCACAGAGAGAATTTGTAGGGTGGCACAGAGAGGTTGAGTAGGGCGGCATAGAGAGATTGAGTTGGGTGGCATAGAGAGATTGAGTAGGGTGGCACAGAGAGATTGAGTAGGGTGGCATAGAGAGATTGAGTTGGGTGGCATAGAGAGATTGAGTAGGGTGGCACAGAGAGATTGAGTAGGGCGGCATAGAGAGATTGAGTAGGGTGGCACAGAGAGATTGAGTAGGGCGGCATAGAGAGATTGAGTAGGGTGGCATAGAGAGAATGAATAGGGTGGCACAGAGAATGAATAGGGTTGCACAGAGAGATTGAGTAGGGTGCCATAGAGAGATTGAGTAGGGTGCCATAGAGAGATTGAGTAGGGTAGCACAGAGAGATAGAGTGGGTGGCATAGAGAGATTGAGTAGGGTGGCACAGAGAGATATAGTAGGGTGGCATAGAGAGATTGAGTAGGGTAGCACAGAGAGATAGAGTGGGTGGCATAGAGAGATTGAGTAGGGTGGCACAGAGAGATATAGTAGGGTGGCATAGAGAGATTGAGTTGGGCTGATATGAGAACCTGCAGTATGAACACACATTCCAATGAAACGTGTATTGAAGAGTACAAATCTGTTGGGCAGATTAAGCACACGGGAGATCAACAATTATATTAATATTTTTTTATTAACAACTTAAATATAAAAGCACATAAAAAAGTACAAAATAATGTGGATTTGGTGTTTCCGTTGTATCCTGATAGAAACGTCACGTTTGATTAAGCGCTTTTGTGAGACAAAGACGTCAAGTTTTTTCCATACATATAAAAAGCAGCATAAGCAGTTTCATACAAAATAAGATCACATATTAATAAATACATCGAGATTGGTATCCTCTTTCGGACGAAACAACACAGAAAAGACACAAACATAAGCGGGGATAGAGAGCTACGCCGTCTTGCCGACTTTATATTTAGGATTGTGTTTTTAAGGCAGGTTTTTGTTCAGTGTTTTTAAAAATAAAGAAAGCAGACGTTTTCAAAAATAAATACGATAAGGTCTTTTGTGGAGTGTCTTTAGTCAAGGGTGAACAAACCCGCTCTGGGTTTCATTTGGTTTCTTCTGCACCTTTCAACTCTCACAACGCCGCCTGGGAGAGCAGCAACACGTGTCTCGTTTCCGTGGGGTGGCACTTGTTGATGTGTCTCGTCAGTCCCGGGGAGGAGAAGAAATTCTCCCCACAGAAGCGACATGGGAACAGCTCCGCAGCCGCCGGGGCTCTCGGTGTGCCCGCGGGTAGGACTGGGGAGTCCCTGCCGAGGTAGAGTGCACCGGCCTGGGCAGTGGCGGGGGCGCTGCCTTGGGGTACCCCCTGGCTGGCTCTCGCTTTCTTCTCCGCGCCGCCCTCCACCTGCGCCGGCTGTCCGCTGAGCGCCTGCCGGCTGTGGAGCGCCAGGTGTTTCCGCAGGTAGGCTTGGCGCCGGAATTTCTTGCAGCACTGAGGGCAGTCGAAAAACAGCTCCTCGTCCGAGTCCGACGGCTGCGGGGAGGGCGTGCTGGACTCGCGGCTCTTGCTGCCCTGGCTCGGGGGCAGGGGGGGCGGGTTGCACGGTCGCTCCTCCTGAGGTCCTGCGGGAGGAGGGGAGCTGCTGTCCGCTCGGGGGCTCTTGGGTTTGTGCCAGCGCCGGTGCGAGGCCAGGTTGGCCGGGCAGCTGAAGACCTTGTCGCACTCGGTGCAGCGGTATTCCACCCGGACGATGCGGGAGCACTTGTGCTGAGCCAGGGACAGAGGGTCCGAGTACCGCTCCTTGCACAGCTGACAGATGAACTCCCCGAGGGGGCTGCTGGCGAGGGAGCGAGGCTTGGCGTCCTCCTCCGGGTCCTCCTTGATGCGCAGTCCCAGCACGGGGGAGTTGGTGACCTCGTCCCTGTAACTCGGTCGCTTCTCGCTGGGGGCGGCGCCGGAGGTCTTGGACTTTTTGGGATGCGGCTGCTTGGCTTTGGGTTCAGCGGGGACGGCTCTCTTCAGGGCGGCCGAGACGGGCTCACTGCACGCCGACCCCAGTTTGGAGGTCATCTCGGCAAGGGAAGGGGGAAAAGCCATTTTGGACCCGCTGAGGCTTATGAAAGAGCAGGGGTTAGGCTCCGGGAAGGACTCGGCTTGGACCGGGGAGCTCGAGTTGAGCTTGCGGTCCAAGCAGTCTGCAGAGGCGGGGTTCTGTTGGACAAACCCCGCGCTGACAGGACGGTTCGGGCTGAGCGAGGGGGCGCAGAGAGCTTCGGGCACCCCCCCGAAAATGATCCGGCTCTTGATGCTCTGGATAAGGCTAGGACACGCCGTGGGCCGGGAGGCTGCGGCTCTGTCCAGACTCTCCCAGCAGCGAGGCATCGCTGGGGCGGGGAACCCCTGCGCCACTGGGGCCGCCTCCTCACCGCCGTGGCGCACCCGGTAGGACACGGGACCGGCCTTTTTGGTGCGCTTGACTAAGAACCCCCTTGGCATCGTGACTCTCCTGTCGGTACTCCAAACGCCAGTAAACACACAGACACCTGCACATATATGAACACGCAGGAGGTTGTGTTTTCTTGGGTGAAATATCTGTAACAAGCGGTTTCTTTTTTGTACTCAGTCCCTGCAGTGCCTGGCGCGCTGGTTGCTCTTGAGGCGCTCGTTGACACTGAGGGTTGTCTCCTCCGCCCGCCCTTTTAAAGGCAGCGGGCGCCCATTGTCCGCCTGCGGGGACGCAGATGGCTGCAGCCCAAGCGCCAATCGCAGCAGCCCGCAACCCGACACTGCCAGGGCCTCCAGGGAGCGGGCGGCAGATGTCCGTTTCCCCCGACGCGTGGTCCCTCATCACTATGTAGATTGAGCGATGCCACACGCCAAGCCCTCGGTCTTTTGTTCCCTGTTATTTTTTTCTCTCTCTCTCGCTCCACTGGGACTCCATTCAACACACACGTGCCGTATCTTTGTCTCCATTCAACAGGCCTGGAGACTGAAAGCGAAGAAGTGAGGGAGGGGGGTGGAATGAAAAAAAGAAAAGAGAAAAGTGACCGACACTCTATAGGGAAAGCGGTGGGCTGGGAGTGTGTGTGTGTGTGTGTGATCGCAGGAGGAGGTCTTCAACGAATCCTAGGAAGATGAAGAAGCATTAAGGAAAAAAAAAGTTGAAAACTCGAGCCGCATTAGTCTGGACGCCTCCGGAGCGTCTGATGGGAACAATGGAGACGGTCTGTCGGCTTATTGTCAGCGAAATTAACCCTTTTCATTGCAAGTCTTCAA